>NW_009718540.1:30417-87372 GCF_000703405.1 Apaloderma vittatum
AAGGGAAGGGAAGGGAAGGGAAGGGAAGGGAAGGGAAGGGAAGGGAAGGGAAATGTATAGTGAAAGGGGAATAGTGAAAAGGGATAGTGAAATGTATAGTGAAAAGGGGAATAGTGAAAGGAATAGGGGAAGGGAAAGGTAGGGAAGGGAAGGGAAAAGAAAGAGAGAGATGATGTGCACCAATCAACATCTAAGATTTATCACATAACATCACTGCATTTGCCCATTAATGTTATCTGTAAAAGAAGTGTATGTGCTAAAAACAATGTGGGTATATGACCTTTATTCTATGTGTTCTTGTTAAAATACTGAGAAATCTCTAGATTCTTTGCTTTTAAATCATCGCAATTTCAAAACATATTGTTATGTATTTATATAGCATGTCTCTTTACCTGTAACTTTTGCCTACAAGTTTTTTAATCCATAGAGGACTCACATATTTTGTAATGCTTATTTTAGACGTATAAAGGTATCAGGTATTTGTATTGAAGTATTGAAGTATTGACACACCTGCATAACTACAGTGTAATTATACTGTAATTACAGTGTAGCTCAAGTTCTGGACTACTCATTAATAGATATTTATACATATACTTTCCACTCATGAGTACAACTGGAAAAAAATCCCACTTTGTCTCTTTTAATCTTAGATAATCACATTAAAATTTTAATTGTTTTTGACACAAAACCCTAAGATCATAGCTTTAGGTACCAGGATGAGTTTGTTTCAATGCATACTTTTCAGTTTCATTCTACCACTTTGTTATGTTTCTCTTCTGTGGTTTGTATACTTACCTGTGCTTCCCTGCGTAGACAATGTATACTTCATTTTCAAGCAAATTTCTGTGTCTAAAACTATGGTAAGAGTAGTCAAACTATATGTTTCTTCGGTAGAAAAAAAATTACTTGTTTTCTTTCTCGCCTTTTCTGTTGGTACTTTGGAGAACAACACTATGCATTTATATCTTGCACAGTTATACATGTGCCACTTGGTATGAAAGTGAGGAATTCTAGCATGAAAGTCTAAAAATTATACAGCTCCACATTGCGTCCTCAGGACTGAACAGTGAGTGATGACTTCTGGGAACCTTATCTGAAAATAATTATCAAGCCTTATCTGAAAATAAGTTTATAAATAACAAAATAAAAGATCCCAAAGGCATTTATATCCTGGCTTCCAAGGATAAAGGATATGCCCATAATAGAGAGAAGTGACAATACTGGATCTCTACATTTTTGTTCTTCAGCCAGCACAGCAATCGAGCACATGTGGCCATGTGGATTGTGTTTAGGACTCCAAAGAAGTCTCTTTTTGAATGACTTTTGTGGTAAATATATATGATTAATTTCCAAATCAGGTATTTTAATTGCAAGGGAAGGAACAGGATGCTGAATGGTAATATCTAAACGAACACGCACACTACAGGTTTTTGAGGAATTCCTGATGTGTTTCATCTGTGATGGCTTAAGCCAGTCTCAGCACTGCCATAGTCCTGACATGGTCAAGCATGAAAAGGCACATCTGCTTAACTCATTTTTTCAACTTTCTTGTGGTTTCTTTGCTTTTCATTTTGTTTGGTACAACATACTGATATTAATTTTCTTATGTGGCTTTCCATACTTTTTTGCAATACATATGTGTACTGAATTAATAATATTTGTCCTTGAAGCTCTTGTAAAAAGACATATGCATGTGGAAAATACCAGTTCGTAGTTTCCACTATACATATCTTCCAATTTTTAGATCAGTTGAAATGTTACATACAGTCCTCAAAGAATATTTTCAAAAACCTCGTGTTCCAAGAGGAAGCCTAAAAACTGCAGACACTTTCTCTTTGTACCAGTTTTCAACAACCATTTTCTTCCATTGGAATTGGGGTGATAAGGAGACAATGTCAACAGCTCCCTTACAGAAAACATTGCTAGAAGTGTAGCTCCAGTCCTAGTTGGTCTTCCACCACTTCTCCAAATACTCCCTGCATCTGGCTAGAGAACAAGAAATGGATTCCTCTGAAGTGTAAGAATATTTCACATCTAGTTCCAAAAAAAAAAAAAAAATCCCATCTGCTTGGAGCTTCTGCTATAGCCTGATTCTCAACAAATTACCTCATTATGCTTGTGTTGAACATAAGTAAAACTCTAAGACTACTTACACAGCTGCTGGGAATTAGTGACCATGCTACAGGGCAAAAATGAGACTTGCACTGTAACAATGTTGTAACTAGGGTGTAGCTGAGCTCCAGTTAATGAATCCGGAATCTCTGACTGGCAAAGGGACAGGAGGACACAGAATAAGGTCACTTTATTAAAAATTGACCTAAGTTACTGTCACTTCCAGCCTACTAGCACATTTCCCTTCCTATTTAAAAGGGGGTTTATTTTTCAGCCATATGACATGTCTTCTCCTGTGTTTGTGGTGCCTTGGGCTGTGATGATTAGAGAAATAATCATCTTGTAAAGTGCTGGAGATAAGGAAGGTATTTAAATAATGTTTTCCTTCTTTGTTTACCTCTGCAGAAGGCTGAGGGACCAAACAGCTGAGGGAAACATTTTGCAAGCTTTTCAAATTTACAGAGTAAATTCAAGAGGATTGCAATGAATGTTATTGCCAAGTTTTCTACTCATGCCTGATTCTTTATCAAATTAGCTCTTCTGTGAGTAAACATATCTTTCTCAGTAAAACAAGTAGTCTCCAGTTTAAAAGCATCAGATGTTGAATGCAGCTTATATCATTTTCTTTGCAACATTTTGGATCATGTATCACAACTATATAATCTTACATTATTTTGTGGAAATTTGCATCCACAATCTTGTATGCTGCAGTAGAAATTTGTAGAACAGCTGAAAGCATATTTGAAGACAAAACTATGCAATGAAAAGAATATCAGCTTTCTTACCCACACTATCTCTAATTTTTTCTTTGCAGTCTTTTCATATCTGGTTTATGTAGTAACTGAATTAGGACTTTGAGGAAAAAAACCCACAATTTATTAAATCATATAATAGTAGTAGTAGTAATAATTCTTTTTACATTATAATTTTTAAATTAATGAGTACATAGCTCATTGTGACAATACCATCAAAGTTAGAAAAGTTATGTGTAGATTATATATAGACAAAGATACATATTTTATTAATAGCTATAGGTATACTATATCAGTAGGCAGATATACTGATGTGTATTATATATGTATATTTGGGGGTTTGGGGAGAAAATAAAGCAATAAAAGTTAAAATTTAATCCATTATGGCTTTAAGTTTTACAGATCCGTAATGTATTATGCACATATGCAAAGAGCTTTTTTGCAATAACGCACGCTTAAATTTTCCTTCCAAAGTTTGCATAGTGCTTTTTACCTGGGAATATGCTGTGACAGAAGAATGCAGCCTCTCTATTCAAGTTAAAGATTTTGATAAGTTTGTTGCTAGTGTGAATAACTCTGATATTTGTTGTATATTATGCTATCATTTGATATTTGTCCAATTTCAGTGTTGCTTTTACAGTTACAATATATTATGAAAACCATATGAAGAAACCTTTTTTTTTTAAAGTCATCATGGCATGCACTTGACACTACCTCTACAGATAAAATAAATAATTTCATGCACAGTACTTTCATGACATGGGTCTTCTAACTTCATTGACTTTAGGACCCAAGGGAAGCCCAGGCACAATTGTCAATAGACCTCCTTGAAATAAAAACATCATTTTTCCTTGTGCCCATTGCAAGGAAGACTGAAACTGCCACTGATAATTAATCCACAGAGAGAAATCAATATTGCAACTGGTTGGAGATGAAACAACCCATAGCAAAATAAACTTTTGCCATGACAGTGTAGCAGTTCTTCCAAGCATATTCTGTCTGTGGGCAGATGTGGAATCTTAATAAATGGTTGCAAAAAACTAGGAGTCAGTTGTATCAAACTGTTGGATTTTGTACCATAAAATACAGTTATTGGTGTTGTACGTGCTGACTCGCTTTTTAAGACATAGTAATGGCTCCGTATTTATAGAGACTAAAAATGCTCTGAAAGACAGAGAAAGGAGACAGGATGGCTTGCAAATGTCCAATAGTGGGAATTGGTTATATGAAAAAAATTCAGTGTTGTACTGCATTCTGCTGATACCATTTCTGGAATTAGATTGCAACACAGGAAGTTAGATTTTGGCATGAAACTCAAGAATTTGAATGAACAGGTCAATATTTACTGACCTATCATCATTTTAACTCCCAGGTGAAGGCTGAAATATTTATCGTACAAAAGAGTTTAGGAATGGATCAGAATTCAGAATAATGGAAGAGTGCCTGTTTTAGCACAGACCTCTGACTAAATTCAAACCACTTCAATAAAATTTATGAAAATGATAACAAATTCTATGGCACTAAAGGTAGAAATCAAACCTGTAGCTGCTCTGGGAATGGCATTTAGCAGGAAATACCATGACAATCAATGACAGAGTTCAACGATGCTTTGTTGTCTCCCAGAAGCCCTCCTCCAGAAGCCCAACAAGGGGTCTTCAGAAGTGCACAGACTTTAGCGCCAAATGGCTACATTTGAACCTGTGGCCTTGGCACAGATGGTCAGTGAATACAGAATGATTGTGTTCCTTTTTTCACAAAAGGCTGTTGCATTTTATCCCCTGTATAACCTAACAGGTTGATTTATTTAATGTGTAGCTTCTAGAAAGGCAGCCAGAGAATGGTTGTCTGCTACTTCCTTTGACAGTTTTTATCAACAGTAAAAAATACATAGCTTAATTAATTTATAGACATTTTTGACAATTCATAGACAAAGTGGGATATTTAGGATGTTTTACAGCAGTCTTTAATTTCCGTTACCAGCCTTCTACACTTCATTATATCTTGCCTACACTGTTTGCAGTAACTATTTAAACTACTTATCCATTTGCTAAATATTGGTATTGGGGTCATTCTAACTGGGTTGCAATTGAATTTAGGTGGAACTAAATATGGCACACCTCGACAGAAAATATTATTTAAAGAGCTTTTTATGTTATTCTTTATCTTATTCACAACTTGTGAATATAATGCAGATGTACATGAATATCATTCATTATTTTATCCTCTGAAATAGTTTGGGCTTTTGTTTAGTTCCATTTTTAGGGTGGGGTTTTCTTGTTCTGTCAGACTTAATATATGTCTTCACATCTACATGCACACAAATGCAACACGCAAGCATACATGCGCACACATATATACTGTAATTTATTTAAGTCTGTCAAACTGACATTTCCAATAGGAGAAAAATGTTGTTTCCCCCCTTTCTCAAGGCCAAGGCTGGCTCTTGTGTGCCACGCTGGGGGTGCCGGGTAGTAAAGGGGGGTCACAAGGAAGTAAGAGGTTGCATGTCCGGGGGGTAATAGACAGGACAGGTGACCAACGAGAGTATTCCATCCCATATACGTCATATTTAGTATAAATTGAGTGATCACGAGAGTTTCTGCCCTTCCTTCTTCTTTGCTTCCTCTTTGCCCTCTCCTGCAATGGCCGGCCCAGCCCTAACCCACGACAGTTGGCTACCAGCTTTTTTTACAAATAGGCTTTGAAACTCTGGTTATATGAAAATAGGATAATTTAAGAGTAAAAAGAACTTGAACAGATAAATAAGTACAATTGAAAACATTAATGACATCAAAAAATTATCTGCTTGGCACATAGAGCTGAGTGTGCCACAGGATACAAAATTTTAGCAGGATATTATTAGCAGATACCTCCTCAAGAGGTTTTCCATAAAAAAAAAAATCAAACAAAAAATATTCATGCCTAAACCAGAATATATATTGATATGAAGGCTAAAGAACAAAATGAACATTAATGCATCTCTAATAATTTGTGTCCCCAGCAAAAACTATTTTCATTTATAGCAGAGTAGGCATCACAGAAAGAACCTGTGCAACACAGAAATTTCCACTGCACAAGATCTCAGCACTACCTTTCACATCCTGTTGTCATCCTACAGTCCTAAAATAATAACAACAACAGTAATAACAATTCAGGTTCTTTTTTTTAGAAGATGACATTAAAAATAATGCCTATGTCACTAGTCTCAGAGCAATTGTTGTCAGAATAAGCTCAAGTACATCACAGGAGATACTTTGAGAATCTGAGAGTATGTGCATATATATGTGTATATGTATATTGGTGTACATAATCCTGTGCTCGTGCATATGACGATCTTGAAATATTTAGAACTCATTTTTCACAATATCTCTGTGAGTCAGATACTGGTTATATATAGGTTTTATAGGAACAAACCAAAATGCAGCAAAATAGGGAAGCCACCTTCGAGTAGATAACAGGGTGCAGAGCTGTGAGTCTTGTGATTCCCACACACATTCTATTAAAAGCAACATTTTAGTAATGGCAAGACAGGAAAGTTCCTCTAGAGAGGATTTTGCAGTGTTGTGGTTTTTAACCTCTCAGTCCTCTTGTGAGAAACCACAATTTGGCGTCAGGTTTTACAGAAGCCCACAGCCACTCATGGAAGCAGAGTAATCATGTTTGTTATCCATACACAGCCTGAGTCTGGGAATAATTCACTGCTTTAGTTGCAACTCCTCTGCTTGGGGAAGGCTAGCGGAAAAGATATTACCGACCTCGCAGCAAACAGCTCTGTTTCATATAACTGAGTTTCAGAAATTAGGCTTGTAATTGCCCCCCTGCCCCCATGTTAGATAGAGGCGAGTTTTCCCCAGAGGGGACACCAGATTGAAAGCGTTTTGGAATCTCCCTCTAGGGAAGAGCTTTCTGACCACAAGTTACCTTTCTGCTATTGATCCCGCTGCCGCACATCGCTCAATTGCTCTAGCTGCCCCCTTTATTTACCGCTTGTCAGCTTCCTTGATTCCAGATATAATTTCCCTGATAAATATTCATTACACCCCATGATTTCTATCCTCTGTCTTGCAAGTACAGTATGAAAAGACTTTTTTTGTCTGGAGCTGCAGACTTTACAGTGGATTTCGAAGTCACGAGCCCTTTAACGGAGATGTCTGGCCTGCAGCACTGGCCCTAAGGGTGGGCAAACTAAGATTAAGTTTTTGAGAAAAGGGATGGCCCCACTTGTCCAACATAGAGGCACAGAGGAAGGTGGGCTCAGGCTGTGTGCTGAGCCGGAGAAGCTGCAGCGGGACGTCTGGGTGGGATGCTCTCTCCTCTCTGAGCACAGGAGCTGCTCAATCTGCCTTGTTTCTGACCCGAAGTACATCTGCTAGCCCACCACATTCCCAACTCCACGTGCTGACCTGAGGAGGGTTGTTGAGAGGGACCGATTTCAAAAATAGATGGCCTGTGTGGCTGATTTATTTCTGCAAAAGCGGACTACCAGATCCTCTGAAGCTGTCTCAATTACCTCTATGTAAAGGCTGTTATTCTTCTCCTACAAGTAGTAGTCATGTTTGAGTGGCCCGATTTGTGCAGATTTGGCCTGCCTTGTCCACTTAAAAGATCATTAATCACCACTCCAGTTTATAAATCAAGGAGGCCAAGTTGCTGAGAGCAATTGAGAGGCTGAGGTTCCGCAGAAGTACTTAGCCAATTCCCAGACCCAGGCTTAGCATTTCTTTCTCCCTGCCTCTAGTAGTCAGACAATTCATCATCCTTCTCCCATTGAGGCAGAATGAGCCTGACAGAAAATGCCTGAAAGCTAATCAATATGATCATGTTGAGGAGGAGAGTGCGTCACGATTTTTTTTATTATTATTATTTCTAAGTCTTTTAAATAAACACAACCAATTCAGGTCAAGATTTGGTAGTTTGAATTTATAGAAGAGAAAATCAGCAGACAAACGAGCGCAAACCAAAATGAAGATGCAGCAACAGGAGAAAAAGATACTGAAGACATCCTTTATGCAGTACCTATCTGTGAGGAAGAATAAAAGTGTCAGGCAAGGAATAGGACTATTATGATTGTGGATTATCAGTTTGGGGTACTACAGTCACACAAGATCACTTTTCTTTTGCAGAAGTGTCAAGTGCAATTGGCAGGCCAGAAGTCAGAAGGAGGTCTGCTGCTACTAAATAAACATCAGCCTGTACTGTGCTTGCATAAGGACTAATGAGGTTACAAAAGAAAACGGATCTGCTCTGTAATAAGGCAGAGTGAGGGAATTCGAATAGGAGGTTTATTTTCCTGTTCCATGCTAAGTTGCTTTTACACATTTTGAGCACAGCCCTTTTTCGGACAGAGAGAAAACATAAATTGTTCATTGTACAGAAGAAAGCATGAGTGACAACTGTAAGTGGAATAGACAGTTTCCATTACCCCCTCACACTTGCTGAAGAATAATTTGCAAAGGCTGGGTAAATTGTGTTTTAAGAAGTGTAATGACGTGTAATAATTTCCTGTCAGCGTGTCAGTTACAAGCAGAGTGAGCCTGATAATTTTGGGATAGGAGACAGAAATAATTGAGAGGGGGGGAGGGAAGATAGAAGAAATGGGAACGTCTTTTAGGTTCCCTTGCTTCAGAAACTAATGAAAGCATAATTGTAAAATAAATAAAAAAAAAAAGGCAGGTGGAGTGCTAGATAAAAGCAAGAGCTGTGCAGCAACCCACCCAGATACTAATTCCCATTTGCTTTCCCATTAATCTTGCATAAAGATTCCAGGTCACAGGTCCAGCTACAGGGAGTATTAAGCAATTTAGTAGGAAGGGAAATGGCTCAGAAATCAGAAAATGGATGATCAAGAAAATTTCCTTTTCTTGTCCTGTGAAAGGCATCTGTATCATAATGCCGACAAAATGTTTCTACTCTCATGTCTCTCTGAGCAGGGGAAAAAAATGAAAAAAATCTAGAAAGAAAAAAAAAATTTAAAAAAATATTTAGAATGTATTTGACTGCCTACTTCTGTCTTTGGGAATGCACAATGTTGTAGAGATCAGTAAATGCCACGGCTTATAGATCAACCTAAGATGAATGAGCCAGTTATTTTCACACACTGTTTCATTCCTTCTTCTCATTCTTATCGTAAAGAGAATATTGTCTGAGATATATTATTTATTAATTTTGTTATTTTATCATGCTGGCAATTCTGTCAAGAGGACAACATTTACTTTAATCCAGACACAGCTGAATCAAAATTCCACTCTCCATTATACACATATGTACCTAGAGTTAGTCCACTGACTTCACAGGGTTTATTACTGATTTGCATTGCTTCAAAAATAAAGAGAATTTGACCCTCAACATGTAAACGTTACATTATCCAGCCCTCCTACCTGATAGCCCAAGATTTGCCTTCTTCAGTATATATTGTTTTCCAGACCAATTTCTTAGTCTTAAGCAGGATTGTTTCTTTTTTTTTTTCATTTTTGGTGGAGGAAGGGGTTTAAGAGTGATCTTTTTCTTAGAGACTCTGCTTTAGTATTGAATATAACAAGTGACACCATTTTCCAAGCAGTCTATTTCTCTTCTTACTGCTGTCTTAATTGTGGTCTTGAACAACTTCCACTGCTCACTGAAACCTGAGCTTTTCGAGGACAGAGTACCTTCAGCCTTAAATATGCCTTACAAAAAATTCTCTCTACATCGAATGTTGAATTCACTGGTTTAAACAGAACATTTCCCTTTGGATACGCAGTAAGATAAGCAAGTCTTTTGTTTTAAGGTATGCCACTTTGCAAAATAGATGTTAAAATACTCTGAGTTTGGTTTGGTCTTTTGGGGGTGGGGTGTGCATGCAGGGGACACCTAAATGAGTCAGGAGACTACTGTGAACAGCTTCACCAATGTGGTGCTGAATCACTGCAAACTGTTTTTGTATCCCTTCTTTTTTAAGGATGTTGAAAAAAAAAGAAGATACAGAAAGGAGCCATAGAAAAGATTCACATTCTACAGAAATTGCCACATGGTGAGATAGTGAGACGTTGAAGGATACCAAGTTGTTTAGCTAACTAGAAGAAAGAAAAAGAAAAAAAGATCAAGGTGGCTTAGTTACAGTTGTGTAAGTACTGTTCCAGAGAAAAAGGATTGTGCATCGAAGTACTTTCTCATCTCATAAAGAAAGCATAAAAAGAATTAACAGCCAGAACCTGAAGAAGACAGACAAATCTATATTAGTACTAAGGTACACACTTTTACAGTGACACTAACTACCAAGGGAAGTAGCGGATTCTCCATTTCTTAACATGACCACAGCAATGTCTGGAAGTCTGCCTGGAAGGTACGCTTTCATGAAACATAAATCATTAAGCTCAGGAAATAAAGCTAGCCCTTAGATCCCATGTACTTATAAAATATGGTATAGATTAAAATTTAACTAATACCTTTGAGAGTTACTTTGGTTTCTGTTAATTTATTGGCTGTTTTTAAATACTTAGCGGGTATCTCCACCTGACTCTGTTTTATCTATGAGGCTAGGGTCAATTCAGAAGTATTTCTTTTTACTTTCAAGAGTAATTTTAGAGGTGACTACAGCCATACTACTCACATATGCTTCTAGTGAACTGTGGAGCAGTTCAGTAAAGGACTTGATAAAGTATATGTTTCCTGTTAGGATATCTCCCTAAATTTTCCAAAAAAAAGTTTGAAGAACTGCTGTGTTTTTGAAGTTTATGTGCTTGCAGAAATTATAGCATTTTTTCAAACAAGGGTAAGAAAAGCTCCAAACATTATCTATAAGTCCTAATCTTCTTTGCCTAGGATTTGGTGAAAAATAATTCTTCTATAGTCTTTTTGTATTTTACAAAGTATGATCAATTGAGCTTCCTTTAACCAATACAAAGATAAACAAACTAATCAATATTTAAATGTGCGAAGTCTCCACTGCTGTAACATGTAATCATAAATTAAAAGGTTTGGCAAACTGCACCCTCATGGCTCCAAAGCAGCTATCATTACCAATTAGGTCAATAACATGCATTATTAAATATTCTTAAAAGAAAACTTAGAATAAAAGTGGCCCATAAAAATCATTATTTCAATTTAAAAGATAGACTAAAATTAAAATGCAAATCTAAACCACAGACATATGCAGAAATGAGCAAGTACTAGTGTTTTCTGCCATTTCTCAATTCCCCTTCTTCAAATCTTGCCATTATTATTGTTGTGGCTGTCATTAAGTTTGTGGCTGCAATTAGAGTTTACCATGTGACAGGCACCCTTCAGATACAAAGGAAGGTGCAGACTCTGGAAATGCATATTAATGATTATTGTGTTTCATATTGTTTTCCTTTTTAAGAATATCTAAACAATGAAATTTTAAAATGTTTTCACTTAAATGTAGTGGAAGTAATCACTGCAGAAGAGAGATCAAACATGGATGAGGCTTACAAATCTTTCTTTCCCATAAAGATCACTTCTGCCATACATGGAAATAAGGAGCATACAGTCTTGACAGATAAGCTGATCCTTGCTTTTGTTATGGAGCTAGGACACATGGTGTGCACTGGTCTGTGAATTGCCCTAGACTGACAGGAAATTGAGCAGATGCTCATCAGGACCTTTACTGATACTTTCACCCTTTCACAGTGGCTTGAGGTGTGACCATAATCCAAGCAATGGTACTTCTCACACCACAAAGGGGTTTTGAGTGAGGTTAGTTAAACCCACTAAAGTCACTGCTTTGTCCTATAGACATGGGGTGACCACAGAGTGGAGCTGGAGTTTTAGAATTCCAAGCCCTCTGCTCTGAGGGTTGATATGTTCCCTACAGAACCAGCACAATGCCACATCGATCTGAAAATTGCCCTTTCTCTTTTGGTGCATGTAACTTGGACTTGGACAACCAGTCTGGGGTAGTTAACTCTACCAGAAATACGGGTGAGGTCTGCTGTGCCTCTCTAAAGAGACTTTGCTCCTGTACAGTCCTCAGTATCTCTCAACAACATGTGGACCTGAACTCGGTATGAATTTTTCAGCTGTGGAAACACAACCAATAGGGTTCACATGTCCCTCACATCTATCTTCTAACCATTGGACAGGTGACCGTGTTACACCCCAGGAGAATGGTGGACATGGCAACTACCTTCCTTACTGATTTTGTGCTGCACATTTTTTCTACATCTCTGGAGTGTGTCAAAGCGAATAGATAAATGTTTTCTTTCTACAGGGATATGCTGGCCTCCAGAAAGTTGGGATTAGAGTTCACATCATAGGGAAAACCAAATGTAGCCATTTCAAACAAACAAGGATCACAGTTGCTCCATAACAAGGTCCAAAACTCCTGCACAATCAAGGTGAAATGTTAATTCAAGTGGCTGAATGAACCACACAGGACAGACCTCTGAGATAGATACCCAGGACATTGGATAGGACAGTTAGTGAAGTCTGCTGCACCGTGTCCACTCTGCGTAAAGGTGATGACTGCCCACAGGTCACCCAGTTTCACTACTATTTTATGCCATCTGCACACATATAAGAAGTAGCATCAAAACAAGTCTTAGCATACAAGTCTTGGCCTGGCATAAGCATAAACTGAGCTGTTAAGACAGCCCATAGACATGTCCGGGCACTCACAGAGTAGAAGGTCAATACCCACAGAAGACATGAAAGCCCTTTTCCTCCTTCTCTAAATATTCCTTTAACCTGAAATCTGGACAAGCTCATCATTTCCTTCTTGGCACCAGAAACAATATATCAGCCTAGCCTCCCTTTGCCTTTCTCCTACTCCAGTATCTGTGAAATTTCCACAAGACCAGGAGTTTTATTTGCAGAGGATAAAGTTCAAAGGTCAGGTGGAAGAGGGCACAAGAAGGTACCTGCTAAGGACACTTACACTTAAAAGTAAAATCTCCAGTATCTGCACATGACACCTCTTGTATTTCTGGTCTCTTCCTGTGGCCATTTGCTGTTCAAACTGGAGTGCCTGATATGCCTCACATTTTTCTGCCATGCCCTTGAGCAGCCTAGAGAAATTATCGGTTATGCAAGAGAAAATTCTCATAAAATAAAATCCAGGCCACTGTGGCTATATCGGTCAGCAGAGGCTGTGTTCCCATGTGCAGTGCATTTCCCTTCAGCATGTTTTACCAAAAGATTCCTTGCAGTAGGCTATGGGAAATTAGTACAGCTAGAACCAAACTCTTGCCTCAGAAGTGCCAGTGACAGCAAGGAGTGTGACAGTCAGACCTCAGCAGCATTTAGCTTCACACAGTACCCCCCGCATCCTTGTTCAGCTTCAAGTAGGAACCGCACCCCAACGCCCAAGTATGCAGCTGTGGGCAAAAGCCTTGGTTAGACTCACCGCTGGATGCCCATGCAGAAGGTGAGACTTGGAAAATGGTTCTACCCAGCTCTGCTGTGCAGCTGCTGCGCACTATGCGGTCACCCCCAAATTTCCAACTGAGTGCCAGCCTGGTGAGGTAGCGAGATTGCTCTGACCATTGCAGGATGCCTCTGCTGACATGCAATTTCCTCCCCCCAGGTTCACCCCTCAGATGGCAGCAAATGCAAAAACTGCTGGCCTTATTTGATAGCCTGAGGCCAGTTCTGCCTATGCTGCCCATGGCTGTTAATCCTTCTTTTTCAACGACTCTGTGAAAAGCTAGATTTTTATTCTGAATTTCAGAGACTATGCAAAAAGTATGACAAAGTCTTGAGCTGCAGGCACTTTGGCCGTGTTACAAGTATAGAAATGGTTTCTAAATGCATTGAAAATTATGAAAGCTCTATTATTCATGATAACACTGATGATCTGCCCCCATACTTACTGACAAATTCAGCCACCACTTTCAGATAAGATATCATACTTTGTCCACAGACAGCCCTAGAGGTAGGAATTAATTATTAAATACTAGTTGATGATAATTATATGATAACTTTATTGACCAAAATCAGAAAGGAATGTGTGATGTGTTCTAAATCTGCTCTATAAAATGAATCCCCTGAGAAAAGACAATGTCTATTCTGAGATAAAAAATTAGTTCTTGTATAAACCCTCTTAAGAAACCTCTTTGTCAAAAACACTAGCATCATGCTCTAAAAGCATGAAACAGAAGCACACATTTTAATGCAAATGTTTTCCTTTCCTCCATTAAATCTAGGTAACAAAGCAGAAGAGTAATTCAAATTCAGTACTGAGGATGACATTCAAATTGAGCGTCCCTGTATAAATTCACATTTAGATTTAGTTTTGAATGTTCTTGTGTCTCTTGCATGATTCAATACTCACCTTTTGAGAAAAGGTGTTTGACTTTAGTCTTCGAACGGAACAGTCTTAAATGAAGCTCCTCAAAACCAATCAAACTTCTTCCATTATAATACATCATTTCTTACACTAGCAGTCAGCAATATTTTTCAAATTGACTGATTATTTTTCTGTAGTTTTAGAAGCTAAACTATTTCATGAAGTACTATTATTTCTTCTTTACTGATTCTTTTTGAATATCACTTCATCAACAGAATTTTCAACTCCAAGGAGAAGTGAAAAGAGAATTTAGGTGAAAAACAATTGTTTGATATTTGCTTATTGGCTCTCTTGAGTGTTTTTGTTTATATCTATGGATTGCTACTTTACTTAACAGTATTTTACATATATATAGATTTAGGATGTATAGCAGGAAAATACCCAATGCAAATGTAGAGGTGTTTGTGACGGATGTACAAGAAGCAAGTTTTAACATGAACATTGGAAATCAGACTTAAAAGAGAGAAACAAGGTGCCTCAGAATCCCAGTAAAATGCTGCCCTAGAATTTTAATAAAGCTTTAATTTTCTTGTCATCCAAGGAGGTGAATTCTCCTGAAGAATGGGCTTAGAGACTGAAATTAGAATTACAGATAGATCCAGATGGAGCTACACTTTTGCGAAAGTAGATATGAGTGACAATTACAGGTATGGCTAAACAGTCTAGTCTGGTGTTCTCCCAAAATCCTGCAATGTGTCTGTGTCTGCGTTGTCATGGCTCAGTCACCGTGCAACTACAGTATCCCAATCGTCCTCACTCTTACTCTGTGCCCAGATCTGAGCTGAGTACAAGACAACCACTTCCTTCCAAGAGGAAGAGAGCACAATTTGCTATGGGATCCACCCCCTTTCAGACAGACTTATGGCACACAGTATCAGACACAAACTGAATCATTAACTAGTGGGAAAGAGGCCTGATTCTGGTGGAAAAATCAAGGACTCGCGCACACAGCATAATATGGCACTGTATTAATGAATTTTCCACTGCCAAGGCATCAGAATTACAGAGTAGCAGCTCCAGTGCCTATTATAATTACAGAAGCCATGGTGAGGAATGAAGGCAGTGTACAATAACGCAAATCTTGCCAGCCATCTTCCTTCCCCCACAGCTGTACAATCCACAAAGAGTGAAGGCCCTCCTGACCTGTGAGACAGGTCCCAGCAAAGACTTTGGAGACCTCTACATGGTCATAGCTGCAGCAGACTTCCCTCCACCACAGTCACTGCCCACCTATTGGTGAGCAGTAGATGAGGACAACCTGCTCTGTGAAACGCTGCTCCTTCGCAATGTGGAAACTGGAGGCAGGAACACCAGCAACACAGGGCTAGACAACAAAGAGATAACAACAATCCTCCCAGCACAACAGGCACCCAAAGAGCCTTGGGCTCTTCTTAGAGGCCATTATATACTGAGTACCATGGGCAGGAACACTGTGATTGGTCCATTTTGGTCACCTGACCTATCCTCTCTGCCCCACAAGCACAGCTGCCCCTCTTCCCCCACTGTGATTGCCCCTGTGCCAGGAGCCCCAGAGAACTTTTGTCCTGGGGCTCTCAAACCAGGACATTGAGTAAATCCAAGGTCATAGGGGATAGATACTGAGCCAGGTCATGAGGACAACTGATACCCCTTGAGGATGTGACCAGTTCACCACTACCCAGTACTTGCATTGAACAACGACATGAACAGCATCCCAATCCAGGTGGCCTAGAAGTCAGAAGTTACCACCTGACACAGGTCACACTATTGTATAGATACTTTTTGTCTTAATTTTGGATTGATAACCTTAAACCCAAATGAAAGAGCCTTGGTACCTCTTTCACTACCTGTTCTTTAAAAGGACATGAAAAAAAAATCACATGTCTTAACATGAGAGACGTTGGAAGAAGGTTGGGGGGGGTGCGGAATAAGAACTGTCTATTTTTATTCTGGAAGTGGGCCATCCATCCATTTCTCCAGGAAAGTAATGCTTACTACAAGTGTAATCACTGTAACTGAATCATTATGCTGTCTGGGTTTTTCTTTTCTCTCTTGCTGCCTTGTTCAATACTCTGTCCTTGACAGTATATCTTTCCTGAGTCTGTTTCACTGAATAGCCTTTAGACAGTTCTGGTACTTTTTAAATACCAGACTGAAAACCAACTCAGATAACAGATAGAAATCATATATAATGGCAAGAGAACAGAATTAGTGGAAGCTTTATAACAAAAAATGGTATTTAGAAGAGAAACGATTAATCAGTATTGGTTGAAATCTCCTGTAATTATGAATAATTCAATATATAACTGGTAAAAGTATCACTAGCCTGTATCACTATAAATTTGGTTCAACTAAGAAAATCACTATGTAAATAGAAAGAGCACAGAAGCACTCCAAGGCCCCTGTAACAATGGGAAATTCTTTATTTAAATGATGGAATTAACATCAGCCTGAGGCTTTCCTGTGAATTTCTGATGTAAAGCTGCAATTTGCATATCTGTGAGTATGTATGATATAGATTACCACATATAAATAAAGATCTGCATAGCTCTCTGACTTTTTCCTATATGGATCTACAAGTAAGTAATAATGTACTGTCTATTTTGGATTTCTCTCCGCGTAAAGAAGCATTAACTGCCTGGCATGAAAGAGTAATTTGAATTAGTGGTGTGTAATAAGTGGGTGGAAGGCAGTATCTGTGCAGTGGCCCTGGAGTGGAGCTGTGAGGGGCCAGCAACAGCCCAGTCCAAACTGGGAGCGTTTGGCTCCACAGATCTCCCTTCCCTGATTTCTCCTATCCCTGTAATTGCCTGTTGGTACATTATGGGGTGAGGAAGCAACAGCAAGCAGGAGGAAAGCAGCGCAAGCTCACCTGCGTGTACGGCAGCATAAGCAAACACTGAGAAAAGCTTGTGAACTGACCAGCAAGCAGCAGCCCAACAAGCAGCTGTTGCCCTCCCAGCAACCACCAACCAATGTCACTGTCACCAGTGCCCTGCCTTAGGTGAGAAGAGAGCTATCACAGCTAGGTAATTAGCTCCACCTCTGACTGGGCAACTTCCAGAGATAGGGGCTAGGTGTCATCTTGCTCCTTTGGCATCATCTGACACATGCAAAGGGAATGGGACGTGGCAGGAAATTGCCGTAAAGTACAGACTGTAGAATCCTTGACGGTGCACTAGCAATCTGCCTTGATCTTTTGGCTGAAGGTGCAACATACATTACTGAGGAAATAACACTGAGCTGGAAGGTAAACCTCTCCCAGCATGTGGGAGATGATATTGATCCTTACTCCACTCTCATCTGAGATGTGAACTGCAGACAACGTCTGTATCTCACCTAGTAATTCTCCCAGCTATCCATGTTACCGTTTGGCTATGCAGTACCTCTGTCACTACTCCTCTAATCCTGCACTGATAGGGGGAGTTATTATACAAATGAGATGATACAGCACAGGTGACAACATAATCAATCATTTCTTCCTGTGACTATGATGTTGTATGATATTAATTCAGGCAGATCTGGAAAGAGAACCTTGACATCTAAAGTGACAGCACCACACTCACTTTGCCTATCTTGGCAAAGAAACACCAGAAGTGTGGTAATGGCAAAAAGATGATCAGTTTTTATAAACTAGACTGATGTTTTTCATCCTTTGGTCTATGAACTGCCGCGGGTCTGTGAACTGCAGCTGCCAAGAAAATAAATAATAATAGTCCCTAAATTCACAGACATTTGGTTTCCAGCGAAAAGCAGAAGTAGCATGACACAAGGTGGGCTTTTTCCAAATCCCAACAGACTGAGTTGCTGCATTAAAAATGGTTGTGAAACACTGAGCCGAAACACAGCTAGACCGTGCTTGACATCATCAGCTTACTCTAAAGTATCTCTTAACGTTCTATAGCACAGACCACAAGCACAAGTGTTTCAAGGCTGAAACCAGGAATTTTGATAACTGGAATCCTTCACATAAAGACCTGAGGAATCCACTGACCTTTTGTGTATCAGCTATCCACAAATGATGCTTCCTCCCCCCACAATTCATTTCTAGATCTGAAAAAGATTACATCTATTCTGTAGTGACAAGTAAAGTTCATAGAACTTACAGAAAGTTACGGAAAGTAAAGGCATGTGGAAAAATGGTGTTTTTTTCAGAAATTAGAATTCTAGGATTTTCTATTGTATAATATCATACCTGGAAGTGAGTTTGGATTTTGTATTAATATTTTACAGTTACATACTTAGTGTCAGTACTTTGGCTAATGAACTAACGAAATATGAACTTTTCAGAACAGAAGGGAGAAAAAGAGTGTGTTTAAGACTTGGGTTGGGAGTCTCAGGAACACAGAAGAACTACTTTTATGTCAGCCAGGAGGAGCAACTTCCTCGAAGAAGATAACCAAAGATAAAATTTTTTTCATAGAATATCAACAGCAAGGACCCTTCCAGATGTCAGTATCACAGAATCACAGTAAAAGCCACTAGGACCACATGGCAGTTATGGAAGAGCCTTAAAGGAACTCAAGTATCTGAACCATTACCAGTGACACGTAGACACTGGAATCTATCCCCTTCAGCATACTCAGATATATGCTGAAAAGAAAGAAAATACTGAAGCAGCAAAATTTGCTGAGATAAAAAGTTATTTATGATAGTCAAAACTAACACTGTGTAAAAAGTATTACAGAGGAGCCTGCATGCTAGTGACTGATCACATGACAGAATATAAGTAGAGATGAGATGCCAAGGAAAAAAATATATACAAAAATATATATTAACTGCATATTTTTGGCTGTATGTTATCTACTACCACTTGTAAGGAGAGCTGGGTATCTCTGAAAACATCACTCTTCTGTAGCAAGTTAAACAGCAAAATCACTATTAGGAAGTATTGAGGACAAACAGTAAAAAAATGTTAACTTTATTATGCTATCATTAATTTTTTGTTAGTTTACACCCCGAGTACTAATGTGGCTCTAGTCATCTTATTTCTGAAAATGACCCCATCCTGAAACACTCCAAACAGTGAAAAGAAAAACTAATGCAGAAAGAAAAACAATTATAAAGGCTATGGAGTAACACAAGGAAAGACAAACTAGACCAGAATTTTTGGCCTTCAAAAGAAGTTACTGAAGCGGAAGATCTGTAAAATAATGGATGTCTTGGACTAGGGAACAATGATTCAGTATTAATTCTGACAAAAGAACTAGGAATATCAAAAACAATAATCATATTGAAAGTATGAAACAGACAAATTTGTTTTTAATACAAAGCAAACCCAAATGCTGGCGGTTAACAGATGTATTTATTAAACCAAAGATCTATAATGCATGATTTTCTGGATGTGACACTTGGATCATAAATGAGTTAAACAAGTGAATGGTAGAAGGTTAAGTCAAGAGGAGTTATCATTATATATTTTGGTTGTTTTCTCGTTAATACAAGCTCCACTTTTTTCCACTGTCCAAGATAGGTGAGGCAAATCTCTGACTTAACCCAGACTTCAAGGATCACTCACCATGACCAAGACCTTATACTGGTAACCACACCACTGCCATCCCAGTTGAGAAGCTAGATGAATGCAGTTGCCTTGGACTTGGTGCCAGAGTCTGTGTTGTAATGCTTAAAATGCTGCTGTTATCCATACAAGCTACCTTGGAGCCTGTCAAAGTGCGTCATAAAGAGTTTGCATCTATGTCTTTGATTGCAATATAAAAATGCCAAGGGCAAAAAGTGGGTATGTGTTAGGGGATTTCATCTGTTTTGCAGAATACTATGAAACTTTTAGTCCCCTTCCCATGTGCCATCTCCCAAGCCAGCAGCTTGTAATAAGAAAGATCTACTAACTAGAGAGCGCTGTGCATCTCACATCAGCATAGAGTAGGAGAAACATCTAATGAAACAAAATACTGATAAGGGGTCATGGGTTGTGCTCAGGAGAGGGACAAAGGCTATGAACAGCACACCAAAAAAACCACTGGGAACTGTGAATACATTTTAAGAAAATAGTACAGTTCTGCATGAAAACAACAGTAAATGACATTCACTGGAAAAATGATACTATTTCTCCTCCTTTCCCCAAAAATCTTAAAAGAACATTTAGACAAATGATATATGCATCTACATGGTAATAAGGCTAGAGCCTACGAAATATTTTCTCATACATATTGGTAATTATTAATTCAGTTTTTTAATTACTGACATAGTTTTCTTCAGAAGTATGAATAATTGCTAAAGTTTTCACAAAGATTTCCATGGTATCATCTGTCTCCTTTTTGTTGAGTAGCTGGGCAACTGCTACACCCAAACAGCTTCCAAGATGACAGGAGAAATATTTCAAGAATTAATATTTATACGATTACCTATTTAAAGAAGGTAGGGACTCATAGAAATTCTCATTATTGTATTTCCACAAATACTTTTGCACACATTTTTATGCACCAGCAAAATAAAAGACCTAACTGCTAGGTTTCACCCGAATTCTGAAGTCCATTTTGAAATATTAATCATTAAAAAAAAACGTTGCTAACACATTCAAGTAAAAAGTAAGCAAGGAAAGCAGTGCAAGTTTGCAGTGAACTACGCAGCTGTGGTCCCCTATATTAGCACTATTCAAAGGCACAGCTTTGCAGCACCTCACCCGGGCTGCCGGCCAAGTGGCCATGGAGGATGAAGGTGCAGGAAGAAGTCCTGGAATGAGCAACAGATTAAAACCAGAAGTTAAATCCTTAGTTGCAAGGATTCGTTCTGGACAATGTGGCCGGTAGGTCAGCCAAAAGAAATGGTCAGCCAAAAGAAATGAAGGGAAAAAAACAAGCAGCAAGCTGCAGGGGGTTTGTATTTGGTAAAGAGGAAATGTGTCAATACAAGGGTTTGGAGACGACTGTGCAGAAGCAGAAGTGCAAGTGAAATAGCTTATTTTGATGAGACAGCATTTTTGGTAGATTTAAGCCAATAAGGTAAGTGCTGCTAGAAGGTTACTAATAATCAATTTAAGAAGTCCCGAGTGCCTGAACAAAGTTGTGTAACAAAGGGCATCAAGGGGATTCAAAGATGTTACGCAGCAAGGAACACGAGCAGCTCCATATATAGGACGAAGTCTTGAGAAAGGAGGAGCACAGGGAGCATTTGAACACAAAGGTTTTAGGTTTTAGATACCCAGCAGTGAAAGCACCCCAGAGCAGGATAAAATAATTCTTCAGTCACCAGGAGACAGTTAAGGGACAGAGAAAAGAGCACATGTAGTTAAAGAGGGATTACGTACAGTATTTTTTATATATTTTGAAGCTTTGAGGATTTTTATTAAGAAAAAAAACTTACAGAGCTAGCCACAAATTAGCCTTACTAAGGCTTGACATTGTTACTAAAAGTTGTCAGAACTACAAAGCTGAGGAAAGTTAAGGATATGAAAGCTGAGGTAGCAATTATAAACATCTATACAGTAGGGAAAAAAGGCATAATAATGAAAAACTATCAGGAGTTTCTAGAGGGCAGAGAGCTATATAATTCCATGCTGGAGGAGAGAAATAGCCAGCATACTAAATAGCACAGCATATAATGTGATTAATGGGGCAAATAAACTTTTTTTTAATTATTATTGTTAACTAACAGATAAAAAATGAAGAGGTTTTTCTGTCTGAAGTTTGTGAAGCAGCTGTTTACAGTGCATTCTGAGGTTGAGAGAGGTTTCCTGGGATAAATCAAAGCCAGTCACATGCTATGGGGTATTTCCACTGTGTCCTTGATTATCTAAGACCACAGCAAGTAATCAAGAGTATCGTTCCAGCTCAGCTGAGGCTATTTCCACTTACTTTCTCAGAAAAAGAGGCTCCACTTCAGCTGAAGTCTCTGCTGTAGCTATAAAAATTGAAGGCTTTCTATTTTCCCCCAGGGGCTATGCGTCAATAACCTAGCACATTACCAGGTACAGAAGTCTTTATGGGTTATGGGAACCTGGGTTTTTCTTCCCATTCACTTGCAAAACACAGGATTATATATTACTGTTCGCAGATTGAATATACATTACTTTCCACTGCTAAAATCCCTTTGTAAACACACACTACCGTCAGCTGGCTGTGGGTGTGGCTACCAGTGCTGGAGGTGGCAGCTCCAGAGAGAGTTGGGAGGCATCTGTGAAAAAGCAGCTCTTTGCTGCAGTGGTGACGTGCTTCTGCTGCTTTCCCTGCACAGGCAGGGGTGAGGCACCCTCTTGCCACCACTGCACACCAGCTTCACAAAGGGGCTTCCTAGACTCACTGCAGGAGATGCCACTCACAGGCAGGTTCTTTCCTTGATGCTGAACTCCTGTAGGATCAGACCAGCATCATCTGAAGTCCTTCTCCTTCCTGCACAGTCTTCCTTGTTCCATTATATCCAGGCTACCTGTGTCTTCATCTCCTCTGGTATCTCCTCTGCTGGAACCGGAAAAGGCATCCAGTGCCAGACTGAAAACATCCACAACTAACTGGCTAAATTTCTTTAAGTACCCAATGTTCAGCCTGGAAATGCCTACCACTAGAAACACTGAGTAGGTTGCAAGAACATTCCCAGGAACCTGTTTCTTCACATTAATTTTCTAGTGCTCAGGAGCGTTAACTATCCAGCCATACTGAATTTCTTCTAACTTTGTCCATGTATTGAGAAGGGCATGCATTAGAAATATCAGCTTATACACACCAGTAGATCAGTTTATCATTTCAGGAAGAAGCATTACACTGGATAGTATGCCCCAATACTTAATAAACAAAGAAAAAAGAGAAACAAATTAAATTTTCCCATGAAAGCTACTTAGTATAAAGAGTGCCATCTGCTGGCACGAGAGACATCAGGCATTGTTCATAGGCAGAGATGTTCAATAAAGTTTTGTTATGCCCTCTTAAGGGCACATTTCAGCTCTAAGCTGTTTCACACTTTCAGTTTTATTTATTCATGGCACTGCCTTTACAGAATAAAAGGGCAGTCAAGCACAATGGTGTAGACAGGTCTTGTTGTGTGAACATGGGGAAAAAAGCAGCATCTATTAAGTCACATCTTTAATATTTGAAGTGTGTCTTTGTTGTTTTGGGATTTCTGTGTCTATTTTGCTTTTTTAAATATTCCTACAATTTTTAAACAATAATTTTGGATAACATGTACATTAAAAATACAAGAAATTTTCTAAAATACTCTGGGTGAGATCTTTAAAAGAACCTCCTTTCCACTTCACCTTATGCCAAATGTATTTGTATAACTGTCAAGCATCTTCAAAAATCCAACTTGCAGGTCTCAAGTTTAGAAGCATATTACTGACAAAATACTGTTGTATACCTGCTTGGTCCCATGAATTTTCTACAAAAGCATGTGGATCAAGCCTTCCCGACTCCTAAAATGCTAGTTAAATACCTTTTAAATATACCACCTCCTCCACAATCAGGATAAAAAGAAAGTTGCCTGCAGCAGAGAGCTGTTGCCAGTGTCCTCTGTCCTGGGCTGTGTCACAAACATGCTGAACAGTGAGAAGAACAAGAGGGGATGAGGATGGAGGAAAGCAGGAGATAGTGTGCTACCTTGCTCAAAATTCTATTGTCTGAAACCAAAGTTAAAATAGCATTGTCCTTTGCTAGCTCAACGATTACTTACTGAATAAGTCTACTTTGCATTTGGGTGTTACAATTATTAACAATATCTGCATTTCAGGCTATGTTGGAGAAGTAAAAAAAAAAAAATAAATCTTAGAAAGACCTCATTCACTGCAGGGACAATAAAGATTTTTATTATTCTAAGATACTGCCGTTCAATTTCTGATTTCCAGCATGTTCACAGAAAAAGGTACTTTACTGTCTTCCCCAAAGAAATTACCATTCAGATTGTGGCTCACTCACATTCCCTCCTCTTTCTTCTTGCGAGGCCACTACGTGATAAAATGCACCAGCCCAGTTCCTGAATAGTTAAGCTCCTTGCATATCTCTTTTCTAGTGATAACAGCTATTCCATTTTACTTTTCTTATAATGTTGTTTCACATCTGACTCTTTGTTTGACTTCCTCCGCTTTGTTGTGCAGTTACTATGAATTATTGAGGCAGTTTCCAGTTGAATCTCACTATCCAAATTAAGCACTCCTATTTTTAACTACCTACTCTGCTATTATCCTCATAGAATTGACTTCCTCTTTTCTGTTCACTCTCTTATTAGTCAGGTCAGCAAAATTCCAAGAAGGCTACTTCACCAGGTACTTAAGCAGGCAAACATCTCAAACTTTGCCTTGGTGCTTTCACCAGTGATAATCATTATCTTCCCAAACATCTGCCCTCTAGACTTAGGAAATAGAAGAATTCCAATAAAGATCTCTGCATATGTTTACTCATCTAGCACAACCATTTTTGAGCTGCTCAGGTGGGATTCTTATTCTTAGTCAAGTGGTGGAATAACAGCAAAAGGATTTTTCCTCAGCCTCTTCCGAACAACTTTCATATTCATGTCAACTCCTCACAGCATTGTGCTTGGACAGATTTTGTACCAGACTGTCCTCCAGACCCACTCTGATGGCCAGTCTCTTAATGTTTCTTATCAAAAAAGTCACCTTTCAGAGCAAACTGAGGTTCCTGTGAAACTCTGGCCTTCTTTCTTCTTTTCTGTTTTCTGTCTCTCTGTTCTCTTCTTGTTCAGCCCCTGACCCCTGTTGTTACCATTTACTCAGTCTCTTCTTTCTTGCTGCTCAATATTCTGTCTCTAGCTGTTGCACCTCATCACTCCTTCCACAGAACAAACTCCTTCCACAGACTGCATTCACTTATTGGTATTTTCCTCTGCCTTGTCATCATTTCCATGTACTTCTAGAGGTCTCCTTTTCATCTGGGGATCTGCCAGTCAACCCATCTGCAACTCCAGTTATATTCATGCTCTTTCCTTTCATCTCGTCTGTCATCCCCAACTGCATTTCTGTATTCTACCCTCATTTCTAGCTGCATTTCAGGCTCTCACACCTTTTTTTTTATCCCTGAACATTATGAAATGACCCTTCATGCATATGTAAATTCTGTCAGAAACTCACTGAAGTATAACATACACCTTACGGCTTCTGCATCGAGTCATCTCCATACTTTCTGCCATATTTTGGTCTTCTCCACTGGTGCCCAAGTTGCTACGGATTTTCTTCCTTAATTTAGGTTTAAAATCAAACCATCTGCATACCAGGGTCCTCTCCAAAAATCCTTCTTTTACTAGGCTCTTACCGGCATCTAGTTGCTTAGATTCTGACACCTTTTTACCTACATTAGCCCACCACTTCATTTAGGGTTAACTATGATCAAAGGCCATGATCAAAGACTTCCTCTTTGTGCTGTTTAAACTAAGCCATATGGCTTTGCAACACAGCTTATCTAGTCTTGTTTGAACTGGTTGTGCACTTCCATGCACGGCAATCACTTCCAATCATAGTAAGAAATCCATGTGGATTTTCTGATGCACTTACGCCAAAGCTCACATTACAGTTACCCCAGGCAGAGAAGCCGCCTGGTGCTTTGGAAGCCCAAACCACTATTTCACAAATCCCCTCTCTCACTCAACAGTGAATGTCTGGCAGGAGATGGGCATGCTTTGCTTTTGGGATGTTGGTTTGGTGTTTTGTTTTTGTTTTTTTTTCTCTTTTTCAAAAGTAAAACACCAAAGTAGAGTTCAAGCAAGAGCAAAAGCACAGGGTGATGCTGATGATAATTTGAGAAAAAAAATGCTGACAGTCTAAAACCTTCCTAATAGAGCTGCTGATACTGATAAATACAGGGGAGGACTTAAAATAATATAATGACCATCACTGCCCAGCCAGAGTGAGCTACCGACTGTAGACATCCTCTGATTCAGTCAATAATTTCAGCCAAATATAGTTCATTAGTGTCTGGACCCCACTGATTCTTCCTTCACCTCTTTTTATCCTCAAAATAAAAATGTGAACTAAAATCTACATTCCAGCTTAACTCTCCAGAGAAAGAAGGTGTAAAAAGGGGTCTTTTGTTTTACTTTAAAATACCTACAAGCACTTCAGTAGCAATAGAAAAGCCCTTTCAGGAACAAACTAACCCTATTCACTATGTTACTCAACACTGCAGTATATTATAATAAATTATAGGAAGATCATATCTGCAAAAAATCAAAAGTGAGAAATAGAAGTGGAAATATATCCCTTGATGAACTTCAAGTGTTTTTTACACCTGAAACTAAGACTCTTAAATCACTGAATCAGAAATCACTGCCAGGCTGACTGTGGACCCCATGATCTTTTCTTAGCTTGGGTTATATAATATTATAATTGTTTACCTGAAGACCAAAGTGCTATATGTTATACTTCACTTCTTCTGGTGTTTCATTTTACAGTACTGACCATACTATCTTGCCAATCTTTGCCATTTCTATCATGAAAACATAATATTTAGAAAATATTAATGCAAGAGTGCAGCTTCCAGAACTCTAATGGCATGAACATTAATATATTGTACTGTTACAGCTAAAACTTGGACTAAAGAATAAAAATAAAATGTTTATAAATGCCATATATTAGACTGCCTGGTTTGTTATAAGCTAATAAACAGAAAAGCTTGCATCTAGTCATTCGTGGTTGTTAAATAAGATTCTTTGTGACTTGCAAAAAAACTAGAACACAATGAAGAATTATCAGTGCATTCTCCACGGAAGTCATCTACATGTGTTTATTTAATAAACAGAAGATGGCTTTATTATACACATTTGATTTCCATATGCAATCGTCTCCTTATCTGTCACTTGTATCTAAGCAGGGTGCTTTATACAAATCTGAAAATGAAAAATTCAGAGCAGGGCACAGGAAACTCATTTAATGTCGAGTGCAGTCAAAATCAAGATTTCTTTATTTGTAGTAACAACGCTGTTAAATCAGAAAATTACTCTCCTTTTCTGCATGTCCTTCTTCCTTTACAATTCAGTTGTTTGATCATAAATTGTCGAGTGCAATGACTTGTCTCCTCCACTTTCCACACTGGTCGAGACAGATTAAAAACTCCGGCATACCACCAACCAGTCTCAGCATACCATTAGCATATATATGAGATTTGAGACATTTTCTAATATTCTCCAGCAGAACTCATCTGTCAGCCAGGTGATGAATTATAAAAACTCTTAGCTTGTTTAGAAAAGAGGGGGAGAGGGAGAGAGAAAGAGAGGGAGACAGAAGAGGAAAACACGATCCCACCTTTCTTTTTCATTTTACCCATCCATCCTTGCAGTTAGTCACATAAATAAACACTATCCTCAATAAAAGATGCATAATGTGAAAGATTTTAATACACAAGCAGCAGAGCACAATTAAAAGCTAATGGAAGTGGACAGAATTATGGAGTGGTCACCGATTTACATGAGTAATTTCTTAACATATTTTTCTCCCACCTGGTATTAACAGAGATTCACAAAGTGCATTACAACATACACACAATTGTCATGAGCTGGTAAACCTGCAAAAGCAACGTTCAGAAAATACTGGAATAACAAAAATAACAAATTCATGCCATTCACAGAGGGTTGGTTTTTTGTAATCATTCATGAGTTCAAAAAGTTTTCTTGCACATTCTGAAAATTTCATAGATCCAACTAAAAAAAAAAATTATTCCATATTTGTACTTCATTAACCTGTTGGGTTTTTTACCTGACTAGAAGTTGGAAAATGAACAATGATATCTTGTGACTTAAGTGAGTATGAGTAAGAAATAGCGACTACATGACGTCACAAATAATCACTATCCTTTCAAGTATGTCAGTAGGTAATAACACCTTATGAGTATATTTGAAAACTATCAAATTGCTACATGAATGCTCTGCATTAGAGAAGGGTTAATATCTATCATAATAATTTATACAACCATCAACTCCCAATACCATTTATAGTATCTGATATTAACTAAAAAATATAAATATTTCTCATGGGGTCTTGAAATTAGGGCTGGGAAAATATATAAAAAAATACATATATTTTTCCATAGAAAAGAATTCTTAGGAACAAAGACCTTTACAAGGTACAGGAAAAGTAGCAAATACTTACAGTGGAAAAAAGAGAGAAGGAAAAGGGGTTTTAAAATGTCATTTTATTTCATGCCAACATTTTTAACGTGTTAATTTCTGAGTGTGCCAAAATGTTTGGTTTTAAAGTTTGGGGTGATGAGTATATTATTCACCTTTTTTTTTTCCAAAATGGTATTTTTGTTTAAAAATTTACCTACCTGGAAAAAAAACAAAGACAAAAACATTCAGAACAAATGAGAGCCACTGAAAATGAAACAAAGAACTTATTTTTCATGTGAATTGTACTAAAGAAACCACCATAGTATGATCATAGTACCTAACATTGCAAGTATGACAAAGGTCACTTAGAGGTCTATGTCATTAGAAGCTTTTTTAATAAATTCACAAATGAAACTATGCATTTACTAACTTGCTTTTCACTCCTAAGTATCTTTGAGTGTTTAAGGCACTATACAGCTGTACATACATGGATTAAGAAATTTATATATATAAATTATCTGAAGTATAAACTAAATGTTTAAGTAATAGTTATTTGGAAATTATATTTAGCACTAGGTAAGCACTTTTTTCCTGCTAAAATGCTTGTGAGAACACAAGTTCCCAATGAAGTACTCATCCCAATTTATAGTGATAACCAAAGTCATATCTGTTTTGACTTCCATTGTGTAGATGCACACAATACCATTACTAGCACTTATGTTTAGAAAAATGAACCAATTTAAGAACAGATGTGTAACTAGTCCTTTCTCTACCTGATAGTCACCACCTGGTTGCAATACATCAGCATTTCTCAGGCACTTAATTTTGAAAATGATAAAATAATTTTTAAAAATTTAGACTCAGACCAATACTTCCTCTAGCAAATACTTGCATTTCCCACCTAAGAAAATCGACAGAATGCTACTAAACACATTAATATTAATATCTTAATTAATTAATAATTTACAACATAAAGATACATATATATAAGCTATGCCCCAAGAACAGCACAGTAAGAGGTGCAGTGCACAACATTACTGGATTGCCAAGTTTCACTGAAATCATAGAAAACTGTGATGCAGACATCCAGTTCTTTCCGTGTCAATACACACGGAATATATTCAGAGAAAATACTAGCACAAAAAACACTACACTGAGGTACTTCCTTCTGATTTTCATTTAGTTTTGGAGTTAAAGCTATGGACCTTTAAGATTCTGAAAAGATCTCCTAAAACATTAGAGGAGAGTGTTCTAGGACTAAAAAAAAGATAGCACTGGAAATCAAAACAGATGTTCTTGCAAGACTGCAAAGCCAGTGTTGTAGATTTAAGTGATCTGGATAAGTTGCAAGCTGAAACTTTAAGAGATTTGCCAGCAAAACTTAGCAGTAAAAATCTGGTTAATATTAAAAGCAGAGATGCTTTTTCAACATAATCCTAAATGGATTTGTTGTATCTCATTTTCTTAAGCAGCTTCAGTGAAGAAGTGGAATGCAAAAAAAGCAGCATGCCTTTACTGCCTTCACTAAGAAAAAGAGGTGGAAAATAAACCCCAAATCTGTAGGACTAAATCAACTCCTAGAATGCTTGCATTTATACTCAATTATAATTAGCAACAGAATATTGACCATGGTGAAACCAAATAAGAAGATGAAATATAAACAGACTCAACATTTTTAACTCAAGCCCATCTGCTGGTCAAAGCTGAAGCAAAGATCTCACGTTAACTTTTAAGGAAGTTTGGGTCCAGCTGTGCATCAGGAGTTATTGCTGAGGACTTTGTTCTCCTAAGACATCACATAACAGTCTGTACAAAACAGAAATTAAATTTTGCTTTCGGTGTACATAATACATACTTAGTAGCTTACCCTTTAACAAACAAGTTTAACAGAGTCAAAAAAAATGGTTAATTCTTCACCAGTCATCTCTAGTATCCCCAGCTGTACAACGGAAGAAGAGGAAAAGAAAGCAGAGGCAGTTTTATGCTATGATATAACATTAAGCAAGATCATGGGCTGAAGAAGTCTTTTATCAATGCAAAATTCTGGAAGGAAAAAATATCATAGAAACAATGTTATTGGCACATTGATAAATGACATGCCTACTTAACTGGGATGACTGCCAAGGGACAGATCCAGTTTCAAGCAGGGTTTCAGTTCCTTTTAACAGCACCAGCAGATAAAGTGGCAAGCCGTTTATTTTCTGGTGCTTGCAGATCTCCCCATATGTGGAACGGTAGGATAAATGTCCTTTAGTCGTGCCATTATTGATCATTCTGGCATTAATCTTACCAAGTCAAAGTCATCTTAATATAGATTTTATACACATTGCAATAGATCTTAAATTTTTAATTATTTACCTGGATGCTGTTTAAAATAATTTCAAAAATCTCAGTATAGTGGAAATTAGTAACGAAGACATTCGTTAAATATGGATATATCAATGCAAAAAGAACAATACCAGGCACTTTTATTGCTGCTGCAGTGCTTTTTCCCCATGTTAGCAGTAACTCACAAGCACAAGGCTGTTTTATCTTTCCACTAGAGCCCTGAACCCAGGACCACACTGTAGAACTGGCTGGCTTCGACGACTCAGACGAAACCTTACAAAAACTGGTACCCTGCCTAGTTATTTTTCTATTTAACAAGATTATTGATCCAGTTCCCATCTAAACTATGCCACTTTCCATCTGGAACAGCTTAGAGAAGGAAGAATGCATATTTAAGACCAGTTGTCTTTATAAGAAATTTATGATGTTAGTGGAAAACAGGAAGAGACTGCATTCACAATCAAAATCTCTTTAAAGCTACCTTTTCACAGTAAATTATCAAAAAGTAACCAGTTCAACAGAATTTGCTGAATCTGATTCTCCCTTCATTCTGAGCTGGTTTGCTGTTTGTTATTCTCTCTTTCATTTTATCTTCTCTTTCCTTCTTTGTTTTTTTTGTTTCCATTGGCCACTTAATAAACAGTTCTTCACACAACAAATGGATGGATTCCCCAGCTTCCCCTCCCAAGTGAACACTGTAACTACCAGGCTGTAAAATTTCTCTCTCTGAAACTACTCTACACACTGTGGTGCAGTCTTAATAGGGAGAAAAGCGATTCCAGCTCAGCCCCTCAGCAGGCAGTATTGTAGGATATACTGATTTGAGGGTTTTCAGGCAGGCGGAGCTGGCTCAGCTTTCTCAGTAATGCCAACAAAATTGAATTTTGCCTTCTGAATGCTACCATGGGAGAAGGAAAATCTTGCCATGGGTAAGGAAAGTGCAGGGCGGAGGGGAGGTGCAAGGATATGGCCTTTAAAGGTCCCTTCCATCCCAAAACATTCTATGATTCTGTAACTGAGGAGCTTCTCTCCTGACTGCTCTGACGAGAGATCTAGCAGCACTGATTGGGTGTGGATCTCCCCCAGAAGCAGTGGCTGCCCCCCACGTATTTACCCTTTCTGTAGCAGCAGCAACAGCAGCCAACCCAGTTACAGTCATGTTTCTCCTCTAGACAACTGCTTGGTTTGCTTGTTTCTAGAGACAGCCCCATCAGTAGTGAAGGCCTCCCAGTCTGACCTTCTGATGACTTGAGCGTGTTCAGAAACCGCTTTGCTAACCATGTACTTCTCCAGTCAAATTGCCAAATAAGCTGCCCCTCTGTTTTCAGAAGATTCACATCCCAGCAGTCACTATGCGGTATAGTCTCCAAAGACTTCATGGACTCAGATTTTTTAAGGATTTAGATTTTGATGGAACATCTACTTTCTTGATTCCTGATGGTCTGAGCTGCTCCAAATGATCAAGCCTGGGACAATCTGGGATGAGAAAAAGAAGCCAAGATGCCTGGGAGCCAACATGCATCAGATGAGCCACAGTTCACAATCCCAGGTTTGGATCCACAGGTTTCATTCTAAGTCTCCTTAGCTGCATAAGTCTGTGAGGAGAGCACCCATTCTCAGAAAAATCCATACGCATAATTAAATTGCATTTATTTAAGAAATGAAAGCTCCTCCAAGTCTAAAAGTTTGGGTATTAGTTGAGAAGAATGGTTACTAAGCTACACCCAACCCCTAACAAAAGAATAATGATCCAGATCATAAAATACACTCACCTATAAAAAAATTAGGAGTCTCAACCTCTCGAGGGTTAAAACCTTGGACGGCATCCCAACCCAAGGGGGAGGGTGAGCCCCAACTGCAGATCCTGCTGCTCACTCCAACGTCGTCGCTGGCAGGACCCCATTTTAAAGCCCAGTCAAGTATGAACTGTGGTCAATCAAAGCCATCTCGGCCTCCCGTTGGCTGCCAGCCAACTTCCTGGGTGTACCCCTAGGCTGGTGAGCTAGTTCCAAAACCAGCCAGATTTCCACAGATTCTCTGAAATCTGCCTGGCAACCGCTGACTCACAGCTAGAGGGGAATGCACCTGCCACAAAGTTCATTCACGTGTGGACAACACAAAATTTTATGGAAATCTCATCACTTGCAGTATTCACATTAAAGAGAAGACCAATAGCTACGTTCATGTACAGGTGTAAGATGTACACTTTCTATAGCAGGAACAGCATGTCACCAGATGCCCACAGAATAAGGTACATTCCTGTCTAAGCTTTCTCTGCTATATCTTTCTGACCACACAGCCTGCTCACCAAACATGCACATGCAACAAAGCATAACTTAGGTTAAGGTAATGGTGAAACTGAGGGCAAACAACTGGAACCATATAACCTCCAAAACCATAATATAATCTACCTTAATTTACATGCAGATTAAAAGGGCGGTGTAAAAACTATAAAAAACCCCAAACAAATCCTGCTCTTGTCTGCTCCCTGCTTTTTACACTTTGCAAAACTATTTCCAAAGTCAATTTCTGAGAAAAGGCTGATGCATTTTCTGCATACCTTTACACTCAAGAAACTGCCCATCATCCTGCACTGAAAGAGACAGGAATGCCAAGACTTCCAATCAGGCTATAAGGTGTATAGATTTGGTGCTCAGCTTGCTTTAATTAACAGTCAGGATTTTGCTATTTTGGCACAGTTTTTTTATGCTATAATAAAAATATTTTTAAACAGCTACAAAGATACAAAGCTAACAGTTGATTATCCAATTTTCTGTATATTTTGTTCCATCAAATGCATTTAATCAGAACTATGGAAATGCTTCAGACCCGTTAAGATGTAGGATATAAAATAAAGTTTTCTTAGAGAAAAATAGAGTTTCTTATGATATGTTTAGTCTTTGAAAGTTATATGAACTACTGCAAGTATTTTCAATACACAGTGATAACTAGGTATCAAAAAGTAATCCCTATTAAAAAAAATAAAATTCTGTAGTTCCTGGCTAGACCTTGAAACAATCTCCAGCTAGGACATGACTCTGTAACCTTCAGATTTCAGGAAAGAATATCCGTGTAATTCAAATGCAACTGAGCTTGGGGAGTCAAGAAACTGCAGGAGAACAAAAACATCAGGCTAAAAGCAGTAAATCAAGAACTGACCCCAGGGAGGAAGGAGTAAACCAGGTAGGACTGGAAAAAGGGTCTCAAATTCCTACACTTGGGCAGAGATGTGTGCAGAGGAAAGCAAAGTAGCACAGCAGGAGAGCAGAGAGGAGCATCCAGCAGAGTAGGCAACCTCTGTGAGCCTTGGTTCTACCAGACTGTCTGCAGAATCGTGATCAACAAGTACTGCCTCATTTCTTTTTTTAAACTCATATGCTCAACGTGTTAGACTTTTTGGAAATTCTAGAAAAACGCTTTTTCTCGTATAAACTGAACATTCATGGCTGGTCACTAAAGACATGTTTCCAAAAAGCCTATACTGCTCAACCCTAATGGAAATTCTACTTTCATGCAGAGAGGATTGTATCACCAGCATTCACAAAAACATTTTACAGTAGGAGGGTTCTGGATTTCAGTTGTCAAATTCTGCTATTTGCTATCCTTCCTGTCTTATTTTCCTACGAAGAAAGATGAGTTCAAAGTGTCTCAACTACATATGTTTAAGTGAGAACTTTGGTCAGAATAGTTACTGAATTCTCACACTGAGTATTTTCAGGTCTACGTAAGGTCAAAAAAAGCAATTTGTGGTTGAATATGGCAAATATTCTAGGAAGAGGTCTTGTTCTGACTCATGGAACTTGACATATGGGGATTTTTAGGTTAAACTGTACTTCCAAGGTGTGGATCATATAAATTCCATCTGAACTGAGATGAAGACTCAGTGAATCTCTGACAAATGTCTGTCTCCAGCACTATATCCAGGGGTACCTAGAATCAACTCCTTATCTCCCCTTTGGATAACAGTTTCCTAAGCATCAAGTCACACAAATGCACTACCCTTCTCTAAGCTAACACACATCTTGATCTGCAATGGGACTGAGAGATGATCGAAGATGCATGTAATGGTTCCATCATGCTGAGGTGGGTTCACCCTGGCTGGACATCAGGTCATCACCAAAGCCACTCTATCACATCCCCTCCTCAGCTGGGCAGGAGAGAGGAAATTTAATGAAAGGCTTTTGGGTGGAGATAAGGGCAGGAAGAAATCACTCACCAATTACCATCGAAACATACTCAACTTGTGGAAATTAGTTTAATTACCAATCAAATCAGAGAAGGGTAATGAGAAATAAATCTTAAGAATACCTTCACCCAACCCCTTCCTTATTCCTCAGCTTAACTTTAGTCCCAATTTTCTCTACTTCCTCCCCCCACAGTGGCACGGGGGCTTGGGAATGGAGATTGCAGTCAGTTCATCACACGTCTCTGCCTCTCCTCCCTCCATACTCCTCCTCCACACACTTCTCCGGCTCCAGCATGGTGTCTGTGTCCCATCCCCCCCTCCACCCCCAGGAGACAGTCCTCCAGTCATAGTCCTTCCCAAAGGTAACAGTTTGCAAATTGCTCCAGCCTGGGTCCTTTCCATGGTTTGAAGCCCTTCAGGAACAGACTGCTCCACTGTCACTGACTGGTTCAGCCTTGGCCAGCAGCAGCTTTGTCTTGGAGCTGGCTGGCAATGGCTCTATCAGACAAGGGGGACGCTGCTGGCATCTTCTCACAGAAGCCACACCTGTAGCCCCGCTGCTACCAGAACCTGACCAAACAAACCCAGTTCAGCCAGCATCTCTCAAGATTACCAAAGACATTGGGTATCTTCAGGTAAATTAAAAAAGAATATTTATAAATCATTGCATTTGTAAAGAAAATGTTGATAAAATTAATTTAAGGAGTTACATCTCCTTGGATAACATCTGCATTTAGCCATTTAATTCAATCTACTTTTTCATAATGCATCCTAAAATGGTAAGAAAAGTGGGAAGAGTGCTTCAGTGACCACTGCTGTAGTCACTGTTTGCCCTTGGCAAGATCCTGCTCATTACCCAATATATAACAATTTAGCTATAGAAGTTATTATTAAATAAAGTTACTAAGACCTTTATGAACCTCATAGCAGTGAACCTGAATTATATATGTAATTAATCATTAAAATCAATTAAATATATTTTCTCCGAATGTACATTAGTGTTTTACCCTTTCTATAAGCTTTCTGACATATTATATATATAAATGCAGAAGTCAGTGAAACTACACCTCATTAGAATCACGTCTACTAGTTTTACCCCCAGTAAAATTTAAGAGAACAGTGTAGGATGGCCAGATTGATGGTATTTACAAAGTCCTGTCCTATGCTGTCGCAGACAATCGTATAGGATCAAGGATAAGGCTTGAAGAAAGAATATGTTTCTTTGCACCATGCATCTATCAAATCGATATGTATCAATTTATCTTTTTGCTATCACAATAAATTAAGTAACAAAAGCAAATTTCAGATGGCAAGCAAAACAGTCAGAAGACTGGCACTAAACTGTATTTGGTTACAATCTAACTCTCCCTCACTCCTCAAATGTGAAACTTTCTTATAAAAAAAGTGTTTCTAGACTATGGAAATGTATCTGCATTCTATCCTCTCCTAGCCCATTAAGGTGACTGATAGACTTTAGATTACAGTGACTTGAAAAAAAAAATACTTTTATTGTATATAAAAAAAGGACATTCAGAGCAAAGCAGAGGAAAAAAAAGACCACCTTTTCAGTAAAAACAGAATGCAACAGAAGCTTTGGAACAAGTGCTTGCCAATAGAAGGATTTCATGCTTTTGTTAATTAAAGGAACAAAGAAAAAACAGTGCAGTAGGCTGTATCCTACATAACAGCTTCTACTAATAAAAAGTAATAGACAATTTCCTGCATTCAATTCTTTTGAATACTATTATACAAGGTAATAGAGTTTTGGAAATGGAAGTCCTAGCAGCCTGTCAGAAAGAGCTTTCTTCCACTTTTTTTTATTAAATGACTAAGTGCAGCAGTCTGTGTCCTATCTCTCCCTCTTGCATCTATTGGATTGTATTATTTTACATTTTGATTGAAATGATGTCACCAGCAGATAAAAGCCTGGCCCAGGCATTGTAATTGAATCAGCCCGAGTTGTTTATTCTAGTGATCTACAGTGATGCTTTCCTTGTCCTAACACAGAATACATAAAAGATCCCCTCTTGTTTAACATGCTACTGATTAGATCTATTTTTTTACAAGAAGAGGGAATCAAATTGGGGGGTCGAGAGAGTGAGAACTGGAGTTTGGGGGTGAAATTGGAAAATACAGATGAGAAGAAACACCATCTGCAAAACTTTCCATGTGTGACTGAAAGTTTAAATAAATAAATTTCACATGGCATCAGTACCAGATGCAAACAGATTTGATTGACAACATTTAAATGACAGTTAATGGGAGCTTGTGCAATTTTGGGAAGGTTTTTCATGCTCATTTCCTAAATCAGAGGCTTATTCAAGTTTTATTTAAAAAAAAAATACTTATCTTGAAAGCAGAAAGATTTCAGGTTGTTGTTCTTTGATTATTAAAAATGTAGTCTGTTGGATAATTAAATTATTGCTATTGTCATTGACATTTTCCATTTTCAGTTAAAACATTTTACATTTAATAGACTAAAGCAACGTTCAAATTGAATATATTAAGGATATCCTGTAATTGATATTACTGAGAATTACCTTTTACTAAATATATAACAGACAGAGGGAAAAAGGAGTTTTAAGAGCCTTTCATTTGGCAAATTCTGAAAAAAATTTACTTTCCTCAGTAATTATTTTAAGATAATGTCTGTCTTTCACGCTAAGTGTTATTTCTTTTTTTTTTTTTTCCTGTTATCTCCCCCACTAGAAGCCCCATGTCATGAGAAATCTGCACTGCCTTAACACAAAACTTCTTCAACAGCATTTTTGGTGGTGGTGATTTTGGTATGGTTTTTTTTTTACTTCTGGGTCTTTCTTCAAAATAAAATACAATCGTAAAACGTTTAACAGTAGTGACAAAAATAAGCCAAGCCCATTAGGCAATTTGCTGAAATGCTTATACTTAAAGCCTATGCTTTGAATTGATTGCCTCAAATGTGGATCTGGGAGTTTATTTAGTTTGTTACCTGGGATTTCTGTGTGAGGATGAAACAAAGATGTTTTATGAGTAAATTTTTTTTTAATGTATAAATAAATTCTTTAAGCACAAATAAAAAATTTACAAACAACTACAATTAATAAAATGCTCTCATGGAAATGGCTATTAAATAAAATCATGAAAAACTTAATTTTGGGATTTTTTTTTAAATACAATTTTTAAAAAATATATGCAGTAACTGTGACAAGACTATTTTCCACTAAAGCTAGCTAAAAGATTTATTTAAAGTAGAATAGAAATATATCTACCAGTCTATATATACACCTTAATTTTGCTGTTATTTCCTGAATATTTGCTACAAAGTATAAATTAAAAATACACTCCCCATATCATTTACACTATTTAGCACTCCTAATAGTTGCATTACAAAATTCATTCATAATAATTGCTGATACCTAACAAATAGACCTTTGAGACCTTCAGATTTTCATAATTCATCTATTGTCCTGAAGGTATCATTATTTGAAAGCATTTGTAAAACATACTTTTGAATATTTCTAGTCAGTGATGAACTCAGAGCCAGGAAGATACAGAGTGCACTATCTACATTTACAAATGTGTTTGTTTGGAGTGTATTTTAATGAATGTATTTTGACTGAAGTTAATCCTTCAATATGCATTTATTAGATCAAGTCAGGTAACACACTTTTCAGCTATCTTGTTTTTCAACACTGCTACCCACTTTTAAAGCAATCATTTCATAAAAAAAGAAACTGAAATAAAGAACAAATTAATTCATATCTATGGTTAAGAATTATAAAACAGATTAATTGCTTTATTTATGTACAAATACCGTGTATCACAGCTGGCCTTGTGACAAACCATTCTGTGGCCACGTAGGTAGACCCGGGCTCACCAACACACCAGCCCATGTTCCGACCCCAGAGCTGCTTAAATATAATTTGCATCACAGAGGTTACATGTTTGATCTCTGGGGACAGCAAAACAAAACAAAACAAAACAAAGTGAAAAAAAAGAGTAGGCAATATTGATTTAGCCTCCCTTCAATACTCCCCAGCAGCTGCCTCAGGGAATAGCACTCAGAGGAACATCCTAGTATGTTGTGCTTTTTCTCACCATCACATTACTTTCTTGTTAAAGCATAAGTGGTAGGGACTGGCCAACTGATTTCAACCAAGGAAAACCATTGTGAACATGAGCTCCAGTATCCAATCCACCTAAACCAACCTAATGGTTGGACTCGGTGATCCCAAGGGTATTTTCCAACCTGAATTGTTCTATGATTCTATGATTCTATAAACCTGAACAGAGGTCCATTTATAACTCGAGGATGCAGAATTAACTTTTTAATGGCCATTTTCATGATTTTTGGAGTTTCCACTGTGAATTCCTGTGATGCTTGGTTGTCTGGTGTACATCCTAATATAACCGTCAGTGGGATTCCCTATTTTAATAGGAGTCGGTTTAGACAGTGCCAGCAGAAAGGTGTGAAGAAAAGTAAATAAAAGCCTATATTTCCATTTATTATTTGTTGCCAGTCTCTTATAAGACTCTTTTCCTGTGACATTGACACCCACAAGCATCTTTGATTACCAGTTTTGGACTTTTGCAAGCTTATCAAAATCAAACTGAACTCTGAAACCCATTAGAGCTTGCAAAAAGAAATCTAAACTAGCAAAACTTTACGTCAACAAGTGAAAATAGTGACCAGAAAATAAGCGGATGGAAATGGGCAATGACAGCCAAACAGTAGTGTCTATGCCAAAAACGCAGCAAAATCAAGTCTTTAAATATAAGACAGATTTTGCAAGGGTGTTTACTTGATTTCAGTAATGACATTTTAAAATACACACAAACGCACATACTAGTGATGTTTAAGCTGGAAAAGGCACGATGGACCCTACAGAGCCTTCCTACAGAGCTCCAAGCATGTGAAAGTCATCCACATAATCAAGAAGATCACATAAGAGAGGAACCGGTTGAGTTTTATGGGTGGAAATGACAAAACTCAAGTTCAGAACAGCAAGGTTAAGCAGTGTGCTTTTAAACTCTGGGGGGAAAGAAGGGTTAATTTCTTAATAAACTAATCATTTCTTAATAAATTAACTCATTCAGGAACCTGAAATGAGCATGCAGCATATTGGTAGACCCATCACTAATATTGGAGGTCTTTCTTTAATCACAGAATCAGGCCTGAATACAAAAATAAAAAGAGCAGCAAGATGCTGTAATGTCAAGTATACCTTGTCTCTAAACAAGGTACGGAATAAAGAAAGCAACTGGATTTTGATGATAAGAAATGTTGGTTTCCTTGATCAGTTGTCTTGTTTTGGATATAAACAGTACCTCACAACATAAATCCAACTCTTTCTGAACCAACTCAAATAAGAGACCAGATTTTCAGAAATGCTGGGCCTCAGCAGACTCCTCTGAAGTCAATTATTTAGGAAGCTAATTGAGGAATCCAATATACTAACCTGCTTTTGAAAATTCTGATCCAGACAATTTAAATATCTGCCAAGATAGCCATGTATATATAGGTCCTCCTGTTTTTTCTCAGAACTGATACTTCAGCTGTGTTTTGTCTTTTCTTTTAAAAATAATTAGTCCTAACAGCTACGCAGTTCCTTCCCAAAATCAAATCAAAACCAAACAACCATGCTACACTCTTACTATTAAGGAAGGGTAGGAAAATCAGTTATTATACACTAAACCAAATGTAGATATAGGACTAATTCTTTGGCTATATACATATGCATATATACACATACATGCACATACACATCAGAAAAGCATAGAGTGCAATTTCCTTCTACTTTATTTATGAAATGAGCTAAAGATAAATTAATTGCATTGTACAAAATGTGACTGCTTAATAAAATATATTGCAGCTGAGAGAAAAGATGCTTGTGAAGCATATTTTTTTTGTCCAAAGAAGTGTGAATATATATATATAAAAAAAGTTTACGTGTCATCCTGTTCCATCTTTGCATGTACTTGCTCTTTATCTCTAAAGCAGCATACGTTCCATATGAGAGAGGGGGTTGCCATGGTATCTGCACTTTAAAAAATTGAATAGCAGATCTAAAAGAAGCATAAAATCGATTTAACAAGTTGTCATGTAAGTTACCCTGGCCCATAAGGACAAAGTCTATGCACCTTTTTCTACTTAAATATGTTTATTTTTAAAAAAAAAGGCAAAAAAATCCAATTAATTACAATTTTTTAGTCACACAGCTAAGTACGCTACTTGATTTAGGTTTCTCTTATCAACTTACAAATAATCTGGTTGTGCATGTGGAAAATATACACATTTTCAATTTTTTTTTCTCTTCTCTTAAAAATATACAATAAAACACAAAAGTATAACTTTAAGAAGTGATCCTAGTACAGAAGATAAAATGCTGACATGTAATAGGAGATAAAAATAAACCTTAAAATTCATTGGTTTATGAAGCTCTTATTCTAAAGAAAAGAGGTTTCTATAATGAGCATTTTTATTTTTTTTTACCACTCTGAAGAGAAGGTTTCTCAGCTGTAATTTGGGACTTCTAGTCACAGATACAAAATAGTAATTTGTGTTTCTAGTGACCAGTCTGCAGAGGAGGACAGACCATTCTTACAATGATAGTGATGTGGTTTCACAAGCAAATTAGAGAAACTTTGGGGTTTTTTTTCCTTTCTTTTTTATTTTTTTCTTTTAAAAAGTGGAGGGAAATATGAATGGAAGAGAAGGTTGGGTGGAAGACAACAGTTTGCTCCAAAACTATATCCTTTTAACTTTCCTGCAGGATAGGTTACCACCAACTCGTTGAGTAAACCCCAGACAGAATCATTACCTCTGCTGAAACACCCTCCCAGGCAGAGTATAGCCTTTGGGAAAAGGTCAATGTTACCTAGCAACTACTAAGAGCCAGGGCCTTTTTATAAATTAACCCCTTCATATGTGGCTTTGGTAGCATCTCACATCACAAATGGACTACTTATTTTCTGCACAAAACACACTGGGAATTTCATTTTCAGTTTCAGTGGGTTCAACTGTCAAAAGCTGCCTGATGAAATCATGCCTGAATCTGGAAATTCTTTTACGGACCGGATTTGTTCAGTGGAATATATAATCCTAACTATGCTCAAATAGAATTATTCTGATCTCTTGTAAACCCATACAAAAATCAAAGGCTGCTTCAAAGAAAGTTTACAGAATTTTCTACGCCAAGTTTCCAGCTCTGTGGCTTTCCTGCCGTTTGGGGCCAGGATGGGAGAGCTGTAAAACAAAGGCAAGGTAGATGTGCAAGGCAAAGCCCAGAGAAGTCACAGACTCTGCTCCCTCTGTGAGGTGGGTGTGCAGTCTCCTCTGTTTTGAAAGTAAAGTCCATATTGAAATAGGAGATGAACGTGATTGGATGTGACTAAAGGATTAAGGATCCCAAATAGCCGACGTTTGGGGAATTATGGCGCTCAAGTAAAATGCCAGAGCTGTCAAGTAGGGGAAAAGTGACTCTGTGCTAGGGCATGCAGGCAGAGATTGTGCTGAGAGCAGCTAAGAAAGGGACAACCTGTCTACCTGGTATTTTATCACATCCTAGGTCTCAGTCACAGCCCACTGTCTAGTTTTGCTCTCTCTCAGTGAAGCATTTCTAGGCTAACAAATTACCCCCCAAATCTAGATGCAGTTCACCTAGGAACTAGTATATCTAACCCGAGGAACTGGGAGACTTCCAGACATGTCCCTCTATGCCATAACGCACTAGAAGAAGCATCAGAAATCTCCAAGAGATCCAGTGGTTGGACCACAGAACAACCACTACTGCAGGCTGTATCAAAAAGCGTAGACATGCTGCTTTTTAGACACAGATGCTATCTGCATACCTCCTCTGTTATTTTTGGAGAGATTAAGATGAGATACTAACACTTTGCTGAAGTTGAGTGAGAAGCTGAGATACCATTTTTGCTTCTTACAATTGGTGAGTAGCAAAGATTTACTTGTTTGTAATTGTGTGAGACAAGTTCATGTCTTCAACACTTCACATGGAAAATGAGGCAAGTAACATTCATCCTCTAGAACATCATCACACTTATGCAATACCTAAAGTACTATATTGGATTTCAATTCGATGTCTTAACCCAAGAGCTCCCAGCCACTCTCTGCCTGTAGTTGGTAACCTGATTTATGGTACAAAAATACAATGTTGTCCAGTTATTCCCTAGCCAGCAGTAAAATTCACTTGACTTTTAATCCTAGTTCTACCTAAGTGAGGAAAAATGTCTAGATGGCTAAATAAAAATTAAAGATCTTTTCATGATGAGTTCAGGACAACAGGTTCATCTCTACATCTCACAACATTTTGCAAAACCATATATGTAAGATTGAAGACCTATTTCAGGCAGAAAAGCCAGTTGTATCAATTTTGTGCACATCATTTTACACGCAGTGTCCTTTCCTGGGAAAAGGCAGCTAAACAGCAGTGTCCGTACCCATTCTGCAAAAGCATAAACACCTGGTTTGACAGCAGATGCACACTTGCCCTCCATTCAGCAAACACGTTGCTGCAGACTAGTCACTGTGCATTCTGCTGCTTGCCCACCAAATGGATAAGTGGGTCAAGCAGATGAAGGCACACAGAGACCAGGAGGCTCTCTGAAGTTTGAGAAAGAGAAAAGGGCAGTACACTAACCTTTAGGAAGCCACATTCCACCAGTTACTGTTTATGGAACAAACTGATAGAAATATACTTCTTTTTTTTAAAGGAAATCTAGAAACATTACCCAAAACTGGGACTTGAAGAATATATCTAAACCCAACCACTCCCCTCAAAACACGGCAAACTCATGATGAAACTTGCAAAACCTGACAACCCAGACGACATGGCATGAAAGAAATGCAATATTCTAGAAAAGGAAAAGCCTTTGATATAAATGGCATTTCATATTTTATTTTCCCTATTATTCTTAGTCTATTTTAATTGCATTTTTTAATTACTTTGCAGTCAGCTGCCCATAATAGTACCTTCATCTTTCTACCAACTCAGAACAATTTATTTTGCATCCAGTAAGGCATTAAGTATTTCAAACTACTCCATCCAACACACGTTACACACAATAGGTTTGTCAACTAAGGACTATCCATTTGACTAGTATATTATGCCACTCTTCAAGTCTCTTAGTCTTCACTGCTTCTTAGTAACCTAATTAATTTTAGGTCATCTGCATTTCTCATCATCATCCTGCTTCTTTTGCAGGAAGAAAATGTACAGAGTACCAGTGGAACCACCAGAACTAATGTCAGGATTTTCTTCTTAAGAGGTTTGATAAATTGTCTAAATATATATGTGCTTTGAGTTACAGGACTCATTAAAAAATAATCCTTTTTTAAGGCTGAGAACCATAATTAGATCAGGATTCGTGTCTGTCAAGTTGCCTTTTTTATATCACTAGATTAGAAGTTTAATACATAATACATGATAGATGCTGGGCCTTCTCCAGAGTCACTTTGGTTGGATCCATGATTCAACTCATCTTTGAGGCCTACAGAGTAGCCATCAACAACTGAATCACTAATTTGTTACTTTTTATAGTAAACGAACAAAAAGGCACTTCCAGGATACAGATCACCTTATCCAAAGGTAGATGCCTCAGCTGGGTAAGAGGAGGGCAGGCCTGGTGTACTCCCTGGATGTAAAGGGGCTCTAGAAGACTCGCTCAGGTATGGATGGCCAAATCTAAAGTTAAGTGGAACAAGCCGCATCCCAAAGACCCAAAAGGTGCCTACCTGCAGGTCACTCTCTGCATATTATCCATAACTGCTTTTGTCTTGAGACAAAAGCTCTGTGCCCACCTCGTAAGCCTAGCAGGAATCAAATATGAGGTCGTCTTCTACATATTTCGTATACTAGTTGGGTTCTCGTTTGGCAAGCCTCTGGGCATACCAGATCAAGCCTACAGAGAAGTCATCAACTGAAGTACAGCACAGGGCCTAATCCTGCTACTTTTTCAACAGGAAGTATAAAGATAGTACCAGAAGACAAAATTCAGTTAACCTTTTTAAAATGTCCTCCTTATAGAAACAGAGCATATCTACACATATTTATACACATATATACACACGATAATGCACATGCACACACACACACACACACACATCTATGTGATCTAAGCCAGTAAATGAACCTTACAGGCACAGAATCAAAAGTTAGAAATAGTAGAATTAAGCTTACAAATCTCAGTGATCTGGGGAGTGCTTAAGTACTACTTGGATACATGCCGTCCAGTCTTTAGTTGAAATCCTAGCACAAAAGAATTTGATGACATTTTAATTAACTTTAACTTTTTGAGCAAATTTATTTTTAAATATCTTAGTTGCTATAAATTTGCAATATGCTTTGGTTTTGCCTCGCCTACCTACTTCTTTGTAGTTTTGGTTTTTGCTGCCATTTATATTTTCACTCTCCCATCTCAGTGCTGTGTCCTTCCCCATGGCAAGCTGGACAAATCAAAAAAACCAAGAAAATTTGGGGAACAGAAAAGAACAGTTAAAAAAAAATCACAAGTGACTCCTTTAAACTATTTCTTGTGAAAATGTCAGTTATGCATAATAAGCTCTTTGTGTAGAGGTATAACACCTTATGAATGTCTCCTACACTGGAAAGGAACAAAAGACTACTGAGCTGCTAAAATACCATTGTGAACATTGTGAACCTGCTGTTTTGTTCTGAGAGCTTACATCCTAATTATAGCATTTTTCTTTTTTCTTTATTTAGGAGTCCTTTTTTATCGCAGTGTGGACTGGACAGAAACATTCCTTTGGATCCTACGTGTAAATAATGAAAACATAAAAACTATGGATTTTTCCCCTATCAAGCAGGTTAATAGTTTAATTGTATACGGTTATTCTTACATTAAAAGCTGTATACCTGGCAAGCTTTATCGGGTAACAGGGACTTTTAAATGTGCCAATGTTTCTACAGAAGTAACGCGGGTCAATTGCAAAAGGGATAACCATAATGATTAAATCATTAAAATTTTGTCTATGCTTCACAGAGCATAGAGAAAATTAACTTCCCACCAACCTCATTTTTCTGCTGAACATGAAATAATGATTTTCTGCCAGTATAATTACAAAGCTAACATCTGATAGAGTCAGCATCCAGGGGGGATTATCACATGCATGAGTATTAGACCTCATTACCAGCTTGACTGCAAAATTATTACATCTTGTAATTGGATGGTGAGATTTATATACAGATTGGCTGGGTTCTCTGTAAGATTGTAATTACAAGCTTCGTTGGTTCGCTACTTATCACACGGTGCAGGAGGAGGCAAAAACAAGCAGAGGAAAGACCATTTCATTAAGCCATAACCCTATCAAGGGAGGAGCACTGTAACATCCCTGTATTTATTAGGCCAAACAGAGCTGTTTGCAGAAGGGGAGGCCATTTATTACCGCCTGACAAATGGGATTTCATTTATTTAACCTCGGTGATCTATTTCAGTAAAATGTACAAACGAGCCATCCATTTTATGATTCCGGAGTCAACGCCTCAATTATCTAAAGGCTAACTGACTGTTAAAGCACCCATCTGCTAGGATGAATTCATTGATTTAATTTGCTTCATGTTACTGAATGATTCTTAGCAGGCAGGGAGGGGAAGGAAGGGAAAGGAGAGGAAGGGGGCAGCTGGTGGTTTAGGAGAATGCATGGGAGTGATTCAGCACGCCAGCGTCTGCCTGCGCGCGCGCCTGGCTTTTTTTTTTAATCCTTCAGCACAATAGAGGAAGACGATCAATAGCAGCTTAAATTTTATGAGACAAGGAGTTAAGTTGTTCAGCTCGAGCCAAAACACCTTTGTTCTACCATAACAAGTAATCTCTGTGGCGGAATTAATATTGACAAGCTGGCTTCTTTGTAGCTAATTTTGTGGGCGCCTGAGCCAATCAGAAGCCTTGCAGTAATAGAGTTGTTATTAGAGTTCATTATAAAAGCTGTGGATCAATGGCTACACTGGGAGGGAGAGGACATGCTGCACCAGAATGCATATGTATGCTCAAGGAAATGAAATCCTTTCAATGTCCTTGTAATAATTTATTCTGTAGTTCTCATTGACTTAAAATAAAAAATAAATCCTGTAAAAACAAAACAAAACAAAAGTTCCATTGTGATGCTTTGAATTTTATCATAACGCTGAAACTGGTAGGAAGAACAGCAAGATTTTAGCAGTGGGGAAATTCAGGGACACCTTGTTACCCAGTTCTGAGTTTTACTAAAACTGGATTTCCTCTGGAAAATGCCACCGTTCCCATTTTTATCCAAATCACACAGTCTGGTTTGCTGAAAGCTCAAACTACTGTAAACATAGCATTGATGTCTTTTAAGCTACCCCGTTTCTCATGCCTCCCTAAACCATCTGTCTCATTAAATCTGATTTTTAGTTTTTCTCTTTGATGGGGTGTCATTTTGTAGAAAACATCTTTACACGCCGTTCAAGAAGAAGTCACAAATAGCACGCTAAAGCTTTTCTCCCATGTTTCTAGGGAGAAATGACCTGTATGCTGTGAGTTAGCACTTTCAACAAGCTGACAAGGAGCTCACATAACACAGCTCTTTGTAAAAGGTTGCCTCTTTCAGCTGTAAAAGGGCCCTCCTTGATGTAAGTGTTCCCAGAGTAATAATCCATTTCTCTCGTGGCAGGCTCCAGCTCATGCTATAATCTTTCCCACAAGCTCCAAATCAGTACAAGAAAGCTGTTTACTGGACAATTTTCCCCTGCATCTCAATGTCAAATGATACTGCATTAAAATGTGAGAACATCACACTCTAAGAAAGGCAGGAGGATCAAAGAGAACCCTCACAGTGAGTTGAGACAAATTAGCATCTTTTGGTCATGGTTTCCTGGATATAATAATACGTCATTTCAGTGCTGTAAGTTGTTTGCTTTGCTTCCTCCCCTTTATTTCACCATAAAAAAATAGCCGTTTATTTTTTCCATCTCCCTGTGTTTGTCTCTGCCAAAGAAATTGAATCATTTTCAATTGATGCAATTAAATAGGGTAAGTCCCTTGTGTAGACACCGTTGTTTCAATTCCAGTGGATATCATTAAGTCAATAGAAGAGATTCTTCCACAAAAAATAAGACAATCCAACAAGAACACTGCTCTGTCTGGGTTTGGTTTCTTTAATAATTATCACATTTTTCGCAAGGATTGACAAAACCAGTAATTTCTATTTTCTCTCTCTTTTTTTTTCCTAACTCTCCAGACATCTGTCTTAAAACTGAGATTCCTGATATTTAGCATACTAACAGAAAATACTCTGGGAGGAAAAACCTGGGAAACAAAGAAAACTTTCTATGACTTTTTCTATCCACTGATTCTTCCACTCGCCCTTTCCAGCCAGAAGAAAGTAGGTGCATAGTATCTGGAACCAGTGACAGGAGGCATTGAAAGTATATTGAAAATACAGACAATGTAGCATGCCAAAAATCTTGGTGAGAATGATCTCTGTTAATCAGAAAGTTTTGAATTTGAGAATTTATTTCTTTTCTATAATAAGCTTACATTTCAGAATTTGAACTGAATATCCCAACTAGAATTTTGTTTTGAAAAAGACTGAAAGGGGAAGTGTAACATATCCCCTTTCTCCCCAGTTCAAATAAATTTTTCCAGCCACTCTCTGTCAGTTTTCTCTTTTTTTCATGAGAGTTTATTTCTAATAGTAGAAGAATTTCAACAGAAACTTAACTGTCATTTTATGTCTCATCATACTGTTCTCTGATAATCATGTCCCTCCCAGCATCCTTCTAAGGGGTGAGCCCCAGACTTGAGGATTTCATTGTTCTTTGGTATTCATTAACTGTCCAGTATGAAAAGCCTGTAAGGAAAGGGAAAAAGAGAATTGGTCAATGAAAAATGCTGTGTCTCAGAGGTCAAAAGGACTTTCTGCAGAATTAAAATTATTGCCAAATAAGCAAGGTCCTGCAACAACATTGAGAACAAATACCAAAAGGTTATTCAGGCACACAAAGAAAAAGCAAAGTTGGATCACAATGAGGTTGACACAGAGATTAAGGGCAATCTGGATATTGCTCCAAAATTAAATTATTATCATCCTTACTGAAAACTGAGATAAATGCCATCTCTAGAGGCAAGGGCAAGACAGCTACTGGAAACGCAAAGGAGAAATTCCCCTACCAAATTAATATTTATTCAATATACATTTATTTATGGTAGACCATCCTTGAACTCTTTTAGCATAGTCCTGCACGTTTCCTGTGGTCAGGCCAATCATGACCTACACAAATTCGATCTATGGGAAGCTCAGTATAGCAACTGTAAAATTACTATTATGATTTCTTTCATTCACCTGCCTTCATCAATTAATCTGTCAGGGCCCCAGCCAGACCTTCTTAGTGTTTGCCTAAAGTTCTTTAGAACACTAGATTTTTTTCTTGCAACATCTTTTGGGTCATGTCATGCTAGCATAATCATAGAATAGCTTAGGTTGGAAGGGACCTTAGAGATCATCTATTCCAACCTCCCTGCCATGGGCAGGGATGCCCTTAACTAGACCAGGTTGCTCAAGGCCTCATCCAGCCTGACCTTGAACATCTCCAGGGAGGGGGCAACCACAACCTCTCTGGGCAATTTATTCCAGAGTCTTGCCACCCTTGTACTGAAGAATTTCTTACTAAGATCCAATCTACACCTATTCTCCTTCAATTTAAATCCATTTCCCGTTGTCCTGTCGCTGGACACAATAATACAAACACAGAAATAATAACAAATTAGTTTTACATTCCCCTTCTACCAGATTTCACTTATTTGAACCACTATTAGTCACTCATTATTTTTTTTCTCCTCCTTTACACCATTTTAAAATTTTGGAATTTTTTCTGCCTGATGAAGTACACAAGATATCTTTTGCCATGAATCCCTGATCACTGACTTTGAAAGTTACTTCTACAGCTCACTGCAATCCATTATAATTTCTAGTAACACATCCAGGGGTTAAACCCCTCAGCAGCAAAATCAGTTTCCAATTCTCCTTGATTTCAACAGAGAGAGAGTTTCACACTGAAGATCTCATGCTCTGCCACATCATTTGATTTTACTGACATCACTCCAATAATTTTACTGGGGCCATCCCAGAGTTACACTACACTAGAAGCAAAGACCAATCTGACCACCGTGCTAAACTGCTCATTCCTAGAAGAGATGCTTTCTTTGCCACAGGTTTATCCTTAGTGGAGACAAACCAGATTGGGCAGCTGTTGTATTTGCTGAGCTTCTTTCGTCATGAGGAGAAAGCTGCTATTCTGACTGACTGAATAACCCATAATACTCCTACTATAACAGCAACTTCAGAACAACACACATTTGCATCTCCAAATTCAATAGGAATTCCTTCCTTTGGGGGTTGTCTGCTTTCTGAAAATATTTTGAACAGCATTAGTTGAGAGGGGGACAGGGGGAGGCTATTCATTAGAACATACATTTTTCAGCCTTATTGCTCACAATTTACAGACTCAATAAACCATTGAATATAACTGCATGTTACATATGCAGCTACAGAAAAGGCATCTACTTTTCAAGTTTTAAAGCTACTTGTCCTTTCACCTTATACCTCAAAACAGGCCTGAGGCAGGAACGTATTGCAGTATAAATACATGCCTCAGAGCATGCTATTCTTTAGTAAAATGTGTGTTGTAATGAGATAACACTGCACCTCTACTAGTTCACCATATCCTGGAGGTCTACAGTTATCTCATTATGAAGTCTGTTCAGTCATGTCTTATTGACTAATTCAGTTATTTCTTTACTTACAGATTTTCACTATGACTACACTGTCCATAGACAAACCAATGCCAGGAGGTTGGTGTTGAAAGGGTGACTATAAATTACTGTACACATGCCAACACTTCCACTAACTTTAATGAGAATAGTATATATGCAAACATATTTTTGAAAGAACTGTTTTTCTCTTTAACAAACTCATACTCCATCTAATCTACATGCAAGAAGATCTGAGGCCTTTCACAAATGTAGTATGTCCATAACTCAGAAAAGACACTTGTCAGACAAAAAGAATCAAACAATGTAGTCATGGAAACATATAATTAAAGATCACATCCAAAAGCTGTTGCAAAACTGGTATCTGCCATACACACATTTTCTCAAGTATTTTTAGAAATAAATCCTGAAGTTGTACCTAAAACCAGAGTTTTCTTTCTAGTAAGTGTAGGTGGAAGGGTTATTTAAAGCAGAGCCAAGAACAGAAAGAGCTGGGCCAAGGAGACAGCAAGCAGAGATGTGTGTTGATAGCTCGAAGGAAACTTAAGGAGAAGGCATGTTTATTGAATGAGTTTAGGAAGGCATCAAACTGTGAAGGCATACAGAGTACCAGGCTGTCTCTCCGTAAGTCTACAAAAGCAGAACTAGCAAAAGATATGACTGTGTGAGACAGAATTATAGAACAGTCCAAGTTGGAAGAGACTTTGGAAGATCATCTGGTTCAACTTTTTGTGGAAAAGGGAACCTAGGTGAGATTTTCTAGCACCATGTCCAGTCACCTCTTGAGAATCCCCAGTGATGGGGACTCTACCATATCCCTGGGGAAGTTGCTCCAGTGTTTGATCGTTCTCACTGTGAAAATTTGCTTTCTTCTATCAAGGTGCAATTTGTACCTGTTGCCCTTTGTTGTTTCCTTGTTGTGGTTCCTTGTGAGGTGAGAGCTTCCATCCTCTTTGTAGCTGCCCTTTAAGTACTGGAATACTGTGATGATGACCCCTGTCAGCCTTTTCTTCTCCAGGATGAAAAGACCACACTCCTTCAGTTTTTCCTTACATTGCAGGTTCTTCAGCCCTTTTATCATCTTCATGGTCTTCCTTTGGTGATGCAATTGAATATTTTTGTTATCACCTATTATGCTTCAGAACTAGAAAAAAAAAAAGATAATGTTTGGTAAAGATAGAATGGCAGTTCAAAAGTTACCCAGTAACTTTGCACCTGCCTGGTAATGACTGCTAATGGGCAGGAAAAGCACCCTAACTAGGACAAGAAAGGAATCAGGAAAGGATTAGATTGCTCCCATAACCAAGAGGTTTAAGATCCCACTCCATTTTCACCAAAAGAACCAGCATTTTGTTTGGGCATGTGGGCACTATCATGTCTTGCAATAATGACAGTGACACAAGCATCAGTCCCCTGAGCAACTCATGTGTGTGCTTTAGGTTTTGCTTTAGGTACCCTGGGCGAGGAAAAGACTCAGAAGATGTCATATAGCAGACTCGCAAAACTACCCGGTTGCTGAACAAGTACTGCTCTTGATCTAGCTATTATTATGAATGTGATTTTTATGATCTAGTAAAGCATAACATTTTATTTCTTAAGGGTGCTTTCCTTCACCTAGTTATGAGGACATGATCAACACACTGATTTTAATGTAACAATAATATTAATTAATCATTTACTAGCACATAGGCAGACAATTGGTATTATTGGTTGTGCATGTAAAGTCTGTAATGCTGGTAACGAAGGCTCAAGAGTTCTTAGAAGTGACTTTGTATAAAAAACTCACATCACAAGATTAATAAGAGACTTTTTATGTAACATATAAAGAGCTCTTATCTCATTTGTACAAAATCAAAATGAGCAAATGTCAGGAACACACAAGGACATAAGGAAGGTATTTTTGACTAAACACTGGTAAACTCAGGTTTCTGATGCTTTTGCCATCATCTACAAATCTGTACATTTTTTGAAACAATAGGAGGTCATTACATTAAGGATTATGAAAACACCACAGAACTAACAAAGGGCTTGCTCATCAGCAGTATTTTCCTTCATTTTTCTTGCTTTATTTTGCTCAGTGCAATTTTTCATCAATATCCTTTCTCTGCTGACAGTAAATGCCAAAATTAAAATACAGTCACCATGCTAACAGCCTTTGAGATCAAGAAAAAGATAAATCTAAACTATCATTTTTTCTCATTTTGACAAAAAGACATTCATTTAATACACTTTTTTTTTATGTTGATTGTTTTTAAACAGCAAATTCCTTGTAGACATTTTCTGCCATTTGTTGCTTGCATACTAACCATCAGTGTTTATGCACAGTCAGAAGCACTGTTTTCCTGAAGACTAATACCCTCAACGTGGTGAGGGTGACAAATTCTGCCAAAAAAAATATTATTTGGAAGGCATTTGAAAGAATTCAGGTCAGTACTTGGGCAACACATCTTTGGGCCACAGCTTTTCACAAGCCATAGTGGGGTCTCAAAATTAAGACTATCTACTTGTTCAGCTTCCTTGATCTAAGACTCACCAAGTGACAAAACAGTATTCTTTGGTTTGTTCCTCTGCTATTTGTGATTTCCTAGGGTTCTCATTCAAGTAATGGACAGGCCTAGGACTATTTAACTTCCAAAAATCAGACAAGAAAAAAAGGGGTTCACTTTGGCCACCTGGCCTCTGTAATACTGTGGATCACTAGTGGGGAGTAAACTGAGTTTTCTATGTCACTGATACCTGCTTCAAGCATAAGAGAGGCCTATGTCCTCCCGGAAGAACAATTTGTATTTAGTTAACAAAAATACCGGCTTCAGCCAAAGAAAAGGGAATTACCACAATGGACAGAATCTAGCTTTTTTGGCTGAAAAAAGTAATTGCAGTAATTACTTTGTTACTTAATTATGGTAGTTATTGGGGGGGAGGCATGGGAACCTATTATTTCTAACTCTCAGATAAACACTTCAATCAGCAGCCTCCAGTGTTGTGCTCCCCTGCGGGCATAAAAATGGTGAAATCTATTGTCCACGGAGGAGCAGCTTCAACAAGATAGCAGGGAGCACTCACCTTGGAATATCCTATATCTCACCAGTGAAGGTGTTTTCCTAGTGTATCTCTTTACACCTCTTTTCCACTCTTTCACCAATTCCTATGCAGAACGAGTATATAAGCCCAGCTTTACACAGTCCTAAACTCATCGGGCTGCAAAGCAAGAAGGCTTCTCCACCCTCAACTTTGGGAGAAGAGCACTTTCCTCCCACTAAAAACATCCATCAATTGCTTTGTTTGTATTTACTTCTCTCTGTCATTTTTGCAGTGGATTGAACCTTTTTAGGAAAATAAATAAGAAATACAATTATATCACACAATTCATTCTCGTGCACACCAACAACAAATGAGACCAGTCTTGCGGAGACAAGAGCCTTGCTAACTAAAGACAGATCTTCTGAGGTTTTGCTTCTTGTGAAATCCATTCTTAATCATTTTTATTTACTTCATTTTGTGGGAAAACGATATTGAAAAAGAAAGTAATACAGCCAAACGGATGGCTAGGAAGAAGGATGCATAAGTAACATGATTCTGCATTCTGGCGAGGCCAGGACTGCAGCCAGCAGAACTTGGGGAATTACATGGTGCTCGTTGCCCATTCTTGGGATGCATCAGCTCCAGCAAAAATAGTTACCAGGCCTGGAGGGGAAAATGCATATCTGTCCTTCCTCCCTACCTTGCTCCTTCACAGAAAGGGCCCTTGTTCCCTCTACACCACCACACCCAGCTCACCTCAGGGCTGGCTTAGCCCAAGTCTGAAAAGAAGGCATGTCCCCAGGGAATCTCCATGAGGCTCCAGTCCTGAGGAAGCCCCAGATGCTTCCCACCTGGGAAGAAGTGGTCCCATCCAACCCCAGGCACCAAAATCACAGAATCATAGAATGGCCTAGGCTGGAAGGGACCTCAGAGATCATCTAGTCCAACCTCCCTGTTGTGGGCAGGGACGCCACCTCTCGACTAGACCAGGCAACACATGGGGACGTCTCAGTATAGCTCTGAAAATAACTTTCGATATATAACACACATATGGTATGACCTTCTCACTCACGCCGCAGGACTTTGTCAAATAGAGTTAGTGGAATTACAGTGGTGTAAAGCCTGCCTAAGGTAAGAGTAGGACCCCTTTCTTTCCTCTACAGCCTGATCATATGAGAAGCTGAACATTTCCTGCTAAGTCCTTAGTGCCCTCTACTCACATCTATTTGATTTCAGGGAGAATTCAGCTAGCAGAGTTAATCTCTTACAGCCTACTATTCTGATGCAGTATGTTGCTCTCATTCAGGAAATCTGAACTGAGTTTAGAAATTCCCAGGTCCCTTTTGACAGTCAATAACTTACTATTTTAGTGCAATGAGCACATTAGCCCTGAACAGCTTGAGACTGCATTCTCCATTGATCAGATAAACAATTTGTGAGATATTTTATTACAAAATGACGCACCAATTTAGCTATCTTTTCATCAATGATGTGCTTAAATTGGATGTGAAATGCCAAGAAAGTTGCCTCCCCAGGGTGCCATCAGTGAGAAATGTAAAGCAGAGGCTTTCAGTTAATATGGTTCATGTAGCAGAGTTTTATCTTTCAGTCAAATCAAATTTAAGTCTGCTGGTAATACATGTTTGACCTCCCATTATCTAAAGCCATAAATTGCATTGTAGTGATTTGTTAATCTGGCCCTAAATCATCTAGCAACCTTTACACCTTTTTTACGAATCATGGGGGTTTTCCTCTTCATTTTCTTATGAGTACAGATGATTACATCTCTGGCTTCTTGTACCTACCCTACTCACTCAAGAACCCTTATTTCTGTTTAATATAAAATGTGGTATTGTTTCTAAATTCATTTAAGCACCGAAGACCACACTCTGTCTACAACTCCTTTATTCCAGAGGATAGCACAGATAGTCTTAACAGTCCACTTTAAGATTGCATCTCTGACTTGCAAAAGAAATGGAAAATTAATCACATAGTATTTGTGATCATTTATCAAAAAGTATCTAGGCCTGTGTTAGCGTACTTACTAAGATAAATTTAATTAACTGTTTTATGTCGCAGTCACCTCATGTAGCACTTCTACAATAGTTTGGCCATGAAATTTCAGGAATGATATGGATCATCATTGTTCAATATACAACATGAGTAAACAGGTAACACTGTTCACATCTCCAATCTATCTTAGATTGGATATAGGAAAAATTTCCTGACCAAAAGGGTTGCCAAGCACTGGAACAGGCTACCCAGGGAAGTGGTGGGGTCACCATCTCCAGATATTTTTAAAAGATGTGTAGATGTGGTGCTTAGGGAGATGGTTTAGAAGTGGACTTGTCATTGCTAGATTAATTGTTGGAGTCAATGATCTTAAAGGTCTTTTCCAACCTAGACAATTCCATAATTTTATGGTTCTCTTGCCATTACTTTTGAGAGAAGAAAGACATGGAAAACTACAAAAAGTATATGCATAACTATGGAAAATAAAGGATCTCCATGATACCTTCAGAAGGCAAGAGTCATGAGACTATGAGAAATGTCTTGTTTTACATGAAAAGCTAAGTTTCAATTATTCACTCTCATCAGATTTTTTTAAAATTCCTTTGGCTCAATATCCCCGTGACAGTGAGTTTTGCCAGCTTTTAAAAACCTGTTGCCAAGACTGTTGATTGCAGCCTGCAATCAACACAAGAGTCCCTGGCAGAGGGCCCAGAAAAGTCACAGTCCCATGTGTTGGGCATTATGAACAGGCCAAGGAAGAGATGCACCATAATCAATGTCATGAGTGTAAGAGCTGAGACTCATAAAACTCATTAAACGGTGTGGCTACTAAGCCTGAGTTAGATGGATCCACTTTGAATCCTGGCTGAACTAAACAGAATACAGACTGCTCACATGTAAGAGGTTAATTAGCAAAGACTTGAGACTTTCAGTCCCTCTGCTTGTAAAAGGGAAAAAATGAGTTTTGCTTTGTGGCAATACAGTTTTTCTAGCCCTCTGAAATTTCTCAGATCATAGAATCATAGATTCATAGAATTGTCAGGGTTGGAAGGGACCTTAAAGATCATCTACTTCCAGTCCCTCTGCCATGGCAGGGACCTCCCCCACCAGATCAGGCTGCCCAGAGCCCTGTACGACCTGGCCTTAAAAACTTCCAGGGATGGGGCTTCCACCACCTGTTCCAGTGCAACAGGGCAACCTGTTCCAGTGTCTCACCACCCTCACGGTGAAGAACTTCTTCCTAACGTCCAATCTGAACCGATCCATCTCTAGCTTCAGTCTATTCCCCCTAGTCCTGTCACTACCCAACATCCTAAAAAGCCCCTCCCCAGCTTTCTTGTAGCCCCCCACCTTGAGATGCTGGAAGGCCACAATAAGGTCTCCTCGGAGTCTTATTTTCTGCAGACTGAACAACCCCAACTCTCTAAGTCTGTCTTCATAGGAGAGGTGCTCCAGCCCTCTGATCATCCTTGTGGCCCTTTTCTGGACACGCTCCAGCACATGCATGTCTTTCTTGTGCTGTGGGCTCCAGAAGTGGA
>NW_009718541.1:0-5318 GCF_000703405.1 Apaloderma vittatum
CTTTTCCAACCTGAATAGTTCTATGATTCTGTGTGCCCAGAGATGCGCTCCAAGAGGACTTGCCCCACGATTTTTCTAGGGGCTGTAGCAAGCCTGGAATATTCTCTCAGTTTTTGGCATCCCTGCCCACTCTCAGTGGGCTAACATGTTTAAACGACACAACTAATGTATTTGGGAAAAATAGGTAAGTCTCTTCATTGGAACTGACAAAGCAGCAGCAAGTTTCAAGCTAAGAACAGGTGAAAAATAATGGGCCTAAGTTGAACCTAATTAAGTTCATTAGTTGAACAAATAGAGAAAAAAGGTAATTAGCATCACCTCACTAGTAATGTGCTTGACACAAGATAGTTAGCTTTTTAGAGAAGTACCATGGATCACTGCAGCGATACAGCTATGCAGTTTTCCAGACTGACTTGAAAAACTCCACAGTAGTCAGCAGTGCAGGTATGTAAAGTGATTTCTCGGAGAACATGAAAGGAATGTGGTCAGTGACTTTATTGGAAGTGGAAACATTCATTTGTTCTTAAAAGATGCTTCTAACACATGTATAGTACAACAGGAACAAAGGTCCAAAAAATGCTTCAATATGCATTTGTTACCTGACTGTTTAATTTGTTTTACAACACTGGCATTTTGCTGTAGCAAAGAACTTTTTTTTTTTTTTTAACAGGGGGTGGAGCTGGAACAGAACAGTGCTTTGATCACATTATTAACACCTGACATGACTTCTACAAAATCACTGCAGCAGTAATAGCACCAAATTCCTGTCAGACCAATTTTATATAGGAAAATATCCTTAAATGAAAATTGAGTAAAGGCCAAGAAACAGAGGGGAAAAATACCCATCTGCAAATACCATGTTTCTATTTCTCAGTTGTTTGGAGCATTGTCTGGCACTGGGGCCTATTTATTAGGGTAAAGCTTGAAATAGAATATATATTAGTTTACTGTTATGAAGGAATGTTGCACTGCTTGCATTTTATTATGCCCTGGAGTGTCATAATGACTTTTTACCTGCATTAAATCCTTGTGTTTTTGTAATGAAATGCATGCTCTTGTGCCTTAATGAGGACTCCAACATAATTTATAACCAAACTTTATGAATCTGCAATTGCTACATTCCCCATTCACACGTAACATCTTCCAGTGTACAACCCAAATTTCTGGTGGATCAGTCATTCTGGCCTACTGGATAAATCTTCCTCGGCTACAAGGGTTTTGTAGACACCTTTTCACTTGAAAGCAAAGTCCGGCCAGAATCATCTCTCTCATCTGTGGAAGCTCTAAGAGTTCACTCTTGTTCTGATATTCCCTTACACAGTCGTTACAAATCATGGATACCCATCGCACTTCAATGGTCACAGGAAAGGGATTTTGGTACCTTGTTTGGGTGATATGCCAGCACTAATGCACAAATCCTCATGGCTTTTCTCTGAGCGGTCCCACCAAAATAAGTCAGAGTGAACCACCAGAAGCTAAGCCTTTATTTGGAGTCAAATATAGCTTCGATATTATGAAAAAAAATGAAAATCAGAAGAGACTGCCTAGAGCTGAAGTACATGTAGTTGGCTGTCTCATCTTCCCTGGAGCTCAAGTGAAGTGCAGGTTTTACTTTTTAAAGAAGATCCTTTTATTACAATGAAGAGGGCCAAAACCCAGCTAACTAAATAAGGTTGAATTTTGCCAGCAATAAAGGAGAAAAGGAAAGAAATTGTGATTACACGATGATTCCAAACATCATCTGCAATAACTACCAGCAAGCACTACTACATTTTTTTTACAGAATAACCTATTTAGGTTTCCACTGCTGGGCACTGACCCCAGGGGAGAATTTCAACCACCATAGTTCATATCAATGCCCGCAAAATAATTTGTAACTACTATTTCCTAATTTGTAGCAGTGCAAATTAGTACAAATTAGACAGACTTGTGTCATGAAGCTTAGACAGGTGATGATAACCTAATACCTCTTTACTGCAGATCCCTGTATCTAGTGATCCAAACTGATATTATGTATTTTTCCTATTTTACACAAAACTTGGTTTAAGAATTCTAAGATTTTTTTTTTTTTACATTAATACTTCTGTGCCTTACAGCTTTTCAGATGTTGATGGTGTCTCTGCCCACGACAGGGAGGTTGGATTAAATGATCTCTAAGGTCCCTTTCAGCCTGGGCCATTCTATGATGGATCTCACTATATGTTTTTTGAATATCAGACATTCTCTTCAACATCTTTAAAACAAGGAAAATCCAGTTAGCTAAGTTAGGCTACTGTGAATAAATTGGGTGTATTAGAGATCATCAGATCAGACTTTGATCTTACTATTTCATGTATGTGAAAAGGACACAGGGCTCTGAAATATAAGAGGACCTATTTTACACCTTTATCTCTTTTTCTTCCTGTGAACATAGCAATATACAGTTAATACATATCAAATGGGTATTTTCAAATAGAATCAGTGAATCTAAATGCTTCAAACAGCCACAGGGGCATATTTATTCCAAAGAGTGAATATAAAATGACACAGCTAATGAATATGTCCTTGAAGGACTTGGGCTGCATTTATGCATATGTAATTTGGTTACGACGGATTCATTAAGGAAAGCCTGAGATGTCCGTATTACCTGAAGCCTATTTAAAGAGAACATCTGTTTTGCTAAACGGAGAGCATATCTGAACTAAGAATGAGAAAGAGGGCTCATCTTTGTACATGGAAAGAAGGAGGAAGGACTTGAGACAAAATTGTTAAGTATCCACATCTGCTAACATGATCTCATGCAAGAAAATAACCATATAGAAAACTGAATGTTTTCTGAGTTATGTGAGATAACACATACCTAACCATTTGTTCAATTGTATGATTATTTTAGCATTCTTTCAATGTGTAGTCTACATCAGAGAGGGGCAAAGGAAAAGACCATTCTTGCAGCTAGACATTTTCCATCTTTATATAGTGTGGCTGGAACAGATTCCCCAAAGATTCAATCTGGCACTTAATTTGGAGTGAGAAACATTTGCATACTATATAGCTGTGCCAATTTCACCTCCATTTAGCTCCCCATCTAAGGCAAGTAGCTTGTGTCCATACAGTAAGAGCAAAATCATGCAAATCAAGTATATTCCTTGATATGCAATGCCTTGATATTAACCACTAACAATACATTTTGGAAAATTATGTTCTTCAGAAAGAAGCAATGACAAGAAGGTATAAATAAACAAATATAATGTTTTTACAATAAGGGTGGTGAAACACTTGCCCAGAGAGGTGGTGGAGACTCCACTCCATCCCTGGGGACATTCAAGGATGGGGCTCTGAGCAACCTGATCTGGTTAAAGATGTCCCTGCTCCCTGCAGGGGGGCTGGACTAGATGACCTTTAGAGGTCTCTTCCAAACCAACATTTTCTATTATTCTGTGATTCTAAATAACCACAGGAAGAAGAAATGAAGGAAGAAAGCCCAACAAACTTGTGTCTGGACTGACACAAAACCACACTTACTTAATGGCTAGTGGTGTGTCAAGAGTGTGCTGAGGCTCTGCTTTCCCACGTGGCTTAGCAGGATCTGCAGATATCAGAGTGTGGGTGTAGTGAGATCTGATGGTCAGAGAATTCCAAGTTGTGAAGAGCTTCTCCCTAATTCTTCTGATAAAGTTCACTGTCCCTGCATGATAAGATCAGCTTCCTTATGTTAATCCTGCTTACAATAAAAGGTAAAAACACAATAGACCACAATTTATGTAGGAATTTGCTATACTTCTATTTTGCATTTTGTGTTACTTTACCATATTTTATAAAAGTAAACAATTCTGTCTATTTTAATTCCAAACTACTTTTAAATAAAAAGCCTTGTCTTATTTATATTATTCATTGCTAAAATTCTCCACTTCTGTCTGACCATTTCCTCCACGTACAGCCAGGAAATTACCAAGGGAGGACTAACCTTGTGAAGAGTTCATGTTATAGAGTGTCCATTACAATTGATTTCATGAAGTTAAGGAAGGTGTAAGATATCCCACTGCTTTCCCCTTCTGCTCTATTGAGACTGCAGATAAGTCTTTCACATTTTTGTGGATATTTCTGTTGACATAATATTTGCATATGTACCAAAGCTCAGATTTTTAATTAAAAATAGGTCCTGAGCAGCAGGACAAGCACTCTCTGAATGTGAAAAATTACTTCTTGATTATATGGTTTTAATTATGTGTCTACCTGAAACGTGACAGGAAATGCATAAATCCTTCATGTATCTCCCTCATTAAAATTAAAAACGCTGTACAAATAAAGAGTGAGCAGTATTAAGAGTTCAAGGGATAAAAATAATTCCAGATTCACTGCGGGCTGGTCATGAGCAGCTGAGTACCTGCTGTTACAGTCTCAAGCTTTCCCAGAGCAGCAGCTCCCATTCATTTAGGCATTTAGACCAGCAGGTCTAAGTGGAAAGTAAATAGGGGCCAAAAGCAGTGATGTTTGGTTTAGAGGCAGAACAAAATAAATAAATGACCTGTTTAGTCAGCATGCTAGAAATAAAGAGAAACCCTCAAACCAACAAATTGAAGAAGAACTTTATGAATTCAACAGAAAATGAAGGCCATTTGATATCATGCTTTGCCTTTTCTTTTTAATGATTCATCACTCCATTAATACGAGCATGCTGGCCTGAAAATAAATATTCTTTATGGTAAGATTAAGTGAAAAAAGTGAAAATTTTATTTATTGGCTACAGACCACGGTAGTATTTCTGGAAAATAAGATGACACAGTAAGTAAAGAAATCAAGTAATTATGCATTACTTCCTATCAGATTAACTTCTCATTCCTTTCCAACCAATGTAAGTATATCATAAACAGGCAACGGTGTTTTGATGATGCTAAGTCCACATTATTACTCACTGTTAAGATCAGTTAGAGAACACAAACTTAATTCATTCTTAATGTTACTTAGCCATGAATTAAAAGTAAAAAAAAAACCATTATGTACAGAAATGCAGTTTTGGTGAACAGAGACGGTAGGTGTGATTTACCCCATTTTCTGCAACATTTTGCTTCCTGTCTTTGTTCCAACACCTGTATCTTTAATTCTCAAAATTCTGCTATGGAAAGCAGCAAAATATAGTCTGTCTTCCTATTAACAATAGGTTGGGAACAAAACTGAGACTTCTAGTTTCACCTTTCAGCAATCATACTGTCTTTCTCTTTTCTAGAGGCTGTCGTCCAACTGGAAAATATTTAATTCTGTTTTTTTTTTTTCCTCTGAAGAACTGTGTGACAACTTCCCCTTTTTGTCGAAGAAGAGTAAAGGTGTGGAAATCCTGCTGA
>NW_009718541.1:5370-6900 GCF_000703405.1 Apaloderma vittatum
TGAACACAAAAACAAGCTGACTGCAACAAGAAAACAAGAAAACAAGCTGACTGCAACTTCAACAAGCTGACTGCACTGGTTGAAATTGGCTTCCTCCTCTAATACCACTTTTTTAACTGTGCAGCTTCCTATTATATAACAAGGACATTGATCAGTGATTGATTGAACAGTGAATTTCAGACCAACATGGTAGGATGCCTCACATGAGTGGAGTGCCACAGTCAATGGCTACAAGCTCTTCAGGAGGGACAGACAGGGAAGGAGAGGCAGTGGACTGGCCCTGCATGTTAGGAACTGTTATGAATGCTCAAAACTTCAGTACGGTGCAATGGGTCAAGAGTGTCAGGATTAGGTTAAGGGGAAAGGCCAACAAAGCTGTTATGGCTGTGAGAGTCCGTTATAGACCTCCCAACCAGAGCAGTGAGGTGGATGAACCGTTCTGTAAGCACTTGGGAGAAATCTCATGGTCACTTGCCATTGTGCTTGTAGGGGACTTCAGCTTCCCAGGTATCTGCTGGAAATACAACACAGCAGAGAGGGAACAATCCTGGAGGTTCCTGTAATGTGTGGAGGATAACTTCCTCACACAGCTGGTGAGTGAACAGACCAGGGAAGGTGCCCTGCTGGACCTCCCTTTTGTGAACAGAGGAGGTCTTGTGGAGGATGTGGCAGAACTTGGAGGCTGTTTAGGGAACAGTGACCATGAAATCATTAAGTTCTACATTCTTAGAGATAACAGGAGAGGGGACTGCAAAACTGCCAGTGTCACCTTCCAAAGGGCGGACTTTGACTTGTTTAGGAGGCCACTTGATAGAATCCCTTGGGAGTCAGTTTTTTAGGGTAAAGGAGTCCAGAATGCTGGACACTTTTTAAGAAGGAAGCCTTAAAGGAAGAGGAGCAGGCCAACCTCATGTGCTGTAAGATGAGCTGGCAGCAAAGTAGAGCAGCCTGACTGCATAGGGAGATTTGGCTGAAAATCAGGGAAAATAGGAGAGTTTAGGGCCTCTGGAAGAAGGGGCAGGCCACTCACAAAGAGTATAAGAATATTGTTAGGTTGTGAAGGGAGATAATTAAAAGATCCAAAGCCCAGCTAGAAATTAATTTGGCTCTGGAGGTAAAGGACAGCAAGAAAAGTTCTTATAAATACATTAACAACAAGAGAAAGACAAAGGAGAGCCTCTATCCCCTACTGGACCTAGGAGGAAATATAGTAACAAAAGATGAGGATAAGACTGAAGTGGTTAATGCCTTCTTTGTCTTTTGTCTTTAGTAATAGAAACAGTTGTGCTGAGGGAAGCCAGCCCCCCAAACCAAGAGACAGGGTCCAGGAGCAAAATGTCCCCCCCACAATCGAGGAGGAGATGGTCAGTGACCTGCTGCTCCACATCGATGTCCACAAATCTATGGGGCCAGATGGGGTACATCCTAGACTACTGAGAGAGCTGGCAGGGGTGCTCATCAAGATATGGTCCATCATTTATCAGCAGTACTGGCTGACTGGGGGGGGGCCAGCTTCTTGGAAGTTAGTCA
>NW_009718541.1:7545-56986 GCF_000703405.1 Apaloderma vittatum
ATGATTCTATGATGCTAAGAGCGGGCAGAAAGCTGTCCAGTGGGAAGGGCCCTGGCAGTGTTGGTTGACAGCCAGCTGAACATGAGCCGGCAGTGTGCCCAGGTGGCCAAGAAGGCCAACGGCATCCTGGCCTGAGTCAGCAATGGTGCTGTCAGCAGGAGCAGGGAGGTGATCATGCCCCTGTGCTCAGTTTGGTGAGGCCCCACCTTGAGTCCTGTGTCCAGTTTTGGGCCCCTCACTACAAGAGGGACACTGAGGTGCTGGAGAGGGCACAGACGTGGCTGGCAAGCTGGGAAAGGGCTCAGAACAGAAGTTGTACCAGGAACGGCTGAGGGATCTGGGGCTGTTCAGCCTGGAGAAGAGGAGATTGAGGGGAGACCTCATCGCTCGCTGAAGCTCCCTGAAGGGAGGTTGTAGAGGGCGGGAGTTGATCCGTTCTCCCTAGTGGAGAGTGATAGGACAAGGGGAAATGGCCTTAAGTTGCGCCAGGGGAGGTTCAGGTTGAATATTAGGAAGAATTTCTTTACTGAGAGGGTTGTCAGGCATTGGAACAGGCTGCCCAGGGAGGCGGTTGAGTCACCATCCCTGGAGGTGTTTAAGAGACAGGTAGATGTTGCGCTGAGGGACACGGGTTTAGTGGTGTTGACAGGGCTAGGACAACAGTTGGACTCGATGATCTTCAGGGTCTCTTCCAACCAAAACTCTTCTGCAATTCTATTCTATGATTATTCTATGACTTTTTTTTATCTTATAAATCAAGACATATACTTCCTTCTGTTACAAGCACTGCTGCAAGGATAAAAAAGCAAAGAAAAATCATCAATAAAAACAAAACTTTTGTTTCACAGTTTGAAAGGCACAGCAGACTTCTGTTAAAGGCATTCTGTGAAAGGCATAACTTTACATAGAGAAAATGTTTCCATTAGGCACCTGGGGCTGGCTGCCTCAGGCCTTTGCTAAGCAGTCAAAAAAACATCCCTCATTTGGGAAACTCTTCCTGTATTCTCAGCTGAGATTGTGATCACTCTGCAGTCGCCCTTTTGAAAGGCCATTTTTGCCTGTTATCTCTTTCATATTCTTCTGAAGTTGAGTGCACTTTGTGATTGGCATCTCACGCCTCCAACATCACTCCTACATCAATAAGCTCTTAGCGCAAGCCTAGCCAATTGCCATGGTCTCACCCTTCTGCAAAAAAAGCAAAGTCTTTTCCCCCTACTCAGCAGCTCTTTTTCTCTCTTTAGCCTGCACTAGTGATTCTCAAAGGAGTTTTAAATCTAACGACTTCAAAATGCCAGGGGACGAGAAAGGAAAACCTCCATAGAAGCAAAATCTTCTGAAGTACTGGTGGATATAGTGCTTGATCTTTGTTTCAAACCAACCATTTATAACCATGCAGAAGTTGTTTTTCTAAGACTGCAATAGTACAAAAAAAAAAAAAGATCGCAGAAAATGAAAACCCAGCACTGGTTAATGCTATGTTAGCAGTGTTACCGAAAATAAGTGAGCCTACGGGAAGCCTAACAAGTTGAAGTGCAAAGCAAGCTAGCAGACCCAGAGTTTTACTTAGAGTCACATGAAAATTATAAAAGCTGTTCAGAAACACTGTAATAGCAGTATGCATTCAAGAATCCTCAGGACCAGATTTTTACCTTTCTGAATTCTGAGTAATACATAAATCATTTTTTTACCAAACTGATTTCAGCAAAGATATTGCAGAATGAATGGCAGACTGAGACCTGAGATTATACATATCCAGCTTGAGAAGCATTTCAGGGCTGAAGATGGCTGAGAATGCAGGATTGGTGGGAAAAAACACACAAGTTTCCAACAACCCAGCAAACAATTTTGTTTAAAAATGGTGATTTGAGTAAGCATACTTTTTAAAAGGATATAATTCTTAATGTTAGGACAGATGAAGTGTGGTTATGTCGCTTTATCACACAAAAGACCACACAGAAACAGCACTTGAGGGGCAGTTAGGCTATACAGTCTGCACACTCAGAGGTTAAGGCTGCAACACTTGCTTTCTTGAGCTTGCTGTGCCTGTGCAACACGTTCCTCAGTCATCATGGACATTAATCTAGATGACAGACCATGTATCGTAACCATGCCCTTTAGCTTTGGAGTATTCAGCCTTACTCACATCTATTTAAGGATAGATATTAGTGTGCTGGAGTATGCTTTTAGCATAAACTGTTAATTTGTCCACCATATTTTGTTAGAAAAGATAAATGCAATCAAGATGCCCTCATGTCTAACTTTTTCTTTTCTTTTGCTAAGGGTGACTGTAAGTGAAATGTAAGTCAGTCAAACCCATTGCACATACATACCTGGCAAGAGAGGAGAAAACCCATATCTTTTCATTTGGTGAACATTAGGACAAATATTACAATAATAATTCTGTAATGTGTAAAGTGCTTTCCATTTTCAGAAACCAGAGGGTGGTACAAATTATGTGGGATAGAGTTCTTCCTTCAGAGGCTATATTAGAATAGCAAATGCGCTGCAAATGTTACTGCGAAGAAAAGTCACTGAGCTGTTTTGGAAAACTTGCTGTAAATAGGTTAATTTTGTAAGAAAATCCACTCTGAAAGTGTAAATTGTAAATTAAAGCAGAGAAAAGGAAGGTTTGTCCATAGTTCTTTTACAAACCAACAGGCAGAATGTAATTATTACACTTTACTTAGTGACTGAGAAAGCTATAAGAACATTTCTAAAATTTTGTACAATATTTCTAAAACTATAGAATCCTAGAATGGCCTAGGTTGGAAGGGACCTTAGAGATCATCTAATCCCACCTCCATGCCATGGGCAGGGACGCTTCTCAGCTAGACCAGATTGCTCAACGCTCTGCCCAACCTGGCCTTGAACACCTCCAGGGAAGGGGCAGCCACAACTCCTCCTTTGGACAATTTATTCCAGAGTTGTGCCATCCTTATACTCAAGAATCCTTGGCATGAAGACTTTAAAAAATCTTCATTTGAACCCCATCTTCTTACCTTCAGTATATGAATAAAAAACTCTTTCCTTGGAAATTTAGGAGTTTTAAATACATGTGCAATGTGTTCTACCTTGTCTGTTCTTGGCAGTTAAATTGTTTTTAGCTCATTTCTGTTAAATATATTTCTCACAAACATTGTCAGCACTGGTTAAGCTTTTCATTGCAGGCAGAGATCAGCAGTGCTAACTAGGACTTTTCTTCTCTGACAGATAAATGAGCTCACTGCTGGCTATCCTGTATATATCCCATTATTCTCTGCTAGGACCCAACAGATCAACAAAAGTAGTTATTTTCTCTGGAAGCTTGCTTGGAGTGGTTAAAAAGAAATCTTCAGTAAATCTTAATTACTTTTGGATTTTTGTTTTTTATACTGATAATGGAAATTAATCCTGACATTTGGAGTACTTCACAGGAAGATATCTCAATACAGTCATCATTAAAAGCACTAAACTGAATAGCCCTTACTTAGCAGAAAACGACACAGATTTGTGAGACTGGAATTTTGACAAACAAGCAAAACCAGTTCACTGACAAATAGCTTTAGACAGTGCATTTCATGAGAAGTTTTAATTAGGTAGACTAAGGTTTATAGAACAAGGATGATACTGCTGAAGTTCATTTTTGAATCAGTGAAGATCAGAATATATTTACAAAGGAAGCTTATCATGGCATTTCATAACTCATGATCTCAACACAGATTTCATCTCTCTCTTTTTTTTTTGAGCAACCACTCAAAGGCCAGAGAACCCAGGCTGTTCCTGGAATGAACTGGCATTTTGTTAGGGCCTCTTTCCACAATAAGCTGCCTGACGGGGTCCCTACTGTACCTTAAAAAAATCTGAACATAACTTCAGCTTTGATTTTGACATATAACTGTGTCCTATCTTCCAACAAATTTAAAATATTTTATTACTTTCTAGTGTCCTTGTGCTATATCTTGTAATTTACTGTAGATTTTATTACTGCATTTTTATATTTTATTAACATAATAAGTCTACTAAATAAATAATTTGGTGATACATTGTTACTTCATGTAGATTTGATATGGTGTGATTGGAAACACAGAAGAGCTGCATAGTTCTACATTGAGAAAAATCTACTTTTTTGTTTTCACCATCTGATTATCAGTGCTGTGAAACCCAAAAGACAAGCATTGAGGCAAGGACGAGAAGAGCACAAAGGCAGGGTTTGGAAGTTTCCCATTTTACAGATTGCTTAAGTTAGTTATGGTACAACATGCTTTGCCCAACTGACAGAAGATCATTCAACTTGCAACTTAGCTTGGGAAATATTTTCAGCCATTCTGAATGACCAGTTAAAAAAATAGCTTGGCCACGCCCCTTTCACAGACAGTGCTCATCCACAGGAAATGTAGGATTGAAAGAAAGCTTAGGGAAGTAGCCAAAGAGGATAAATCAACAATAATCATCAAGAAGTCTAGAAAACATGATCTATCAATAGTGATTGGCAGAACAGGAGAAATGAGAAAGTTTCTTGCCGGAGAATGGCTACACACTGCTTTTTACTGAAAGCTTAGCTCTACATGTATTTTATCTCTCTGCATCTGTCATATTCGGTTCTACAAGAAGGTAACAAAACTGTCTCATTATGATCTGCATGTTCTAGGGTAACGTTTTAGGATTTAAAGTATCTTATTGAATGTGCATCACTTTGCAAATAAAACAATTGAATTCATTTAGTGTCAAATACACCTGTCAGGGTGTGTAGTTGTTTGGGATGGGAATTACTGTCACCATGCGGCTTTTCAACCTCTCTTTCAGGAGAGTAAAAGAGAATGATGTCTCTTCCAGGTAGTGACTTATGATTTTGCCTAGAGTAACATGGTGCAAACAAACAAATTTGCCTCAAGTCCTTCATCTGAATTATAAAATAAAGGAAGAATGAAAAATACGACGTAAGAGGGGTCTGGAAGATAATATTAATAATGGCAAAGATTTCCACATCATATGTAATTTTCAATATGTAAATTTATTTAATGTAATAAAGTAATCATAAAAATGACTAATTTTCTGAAAGCTCTGTTTATTCATCTAGCAAAAATGCTGGTATAACTTCATAAAGCATAACTAGGAGGCAGTATAAAAAAATTATATTTAACAGTTAAAAGCAAAGGCGGTGTCTGTTTCCAGGATATGCTGTTAAGCTATGAAAGCCTTCCCACCAGATGTTATGGGTGATAATAGGTTTACACTGCTTAAAAGGAAGACTGAAGAAAGTTATTGGGAAGAAATTCACTGAGAGTTGCTAAACACATGCAGCTGGTTGGAGGTTGGGCAAATACTCAGGGGAGTGTTATAAAGACTTGTTCCAGGTCTATATTCTTCTTGAGAAATTATTTTTTGGCCACCACTGGAAATGGGATATTAGAACAGTGAGATCTTTAACCTGATCTTGTTTATTTGTTCTTATTCTCTCACATCTCTTTCAGCTTTTCTTACTTTTTCTACATTGCAATTCTAATCTTCCTTTATTAGATTCTTCACAAGATTAACTTGGTGATCAGAGTCTCATAATATATCACTGCCATTCTCCTTTATATGATATCTGCAAGGCTCATAAAAGTTCATTCATATGACTTAGAGACATCCCTTGTGCTGCATGACATGTTGTGCAGGAGAAAGACTCCTACTGTATTACATGTAAGCAATCTCGTTGCAATGAATTTGACAGAGTATTCATACTTTAACACTAGAATACAACACTGCCACTACAGCCTATATGCTTCACGAGAAATTGAGCTCATCTCAAGTAATTTCTTTTTAATTATGGAAATGTATTGTGAACACTGTTCTATTTCTTAAGACACTGGATTGCACAGAGTGAATTTTCTTTCTATCCTACAGTTAATTACAAATCCTTACACAAGTTTGAAATAATGCACTCAGTCTTCATGTGCAGGCCCACATTCAGAATTTTCTGCTCTCTTCAGGTATACACAGTTGCAAATTAACAATTTTATCTACTGGTCCAAATATCTACATGTACAATGGTCTATTTATGCATTTTGTTTTACAGAGTAATTATTCAAATCTAGAAATGTTCTATTGAACAATAGCTAGTAATAATTTAATCTGCATCATGAGGTAAGCACAAAATCTAAAAATGATAGGACATTTTCTCATTATCATTGAGAATAGTAGCCTACAGCAGAAGGAAGAAGATGTTTTCAGTTGCTCCTCTGTCAGAGGACCATTCTGAGAAAATATGGCTACAGATATAACTAGAAAATTCTGTATTTAAACATCACAATTGCAATTTCAATTTTTTTAGAGACTTTTTTCTAACATCTCAATCTGCTAAACAGATAGAACCTAAAATTTAGGTAAAGGCATGGATTTTTTTTATTCCTCCATATGTAATACAAGAAAACAAAATCAAACTGGTCTTGACTTGATAGGAAAAGCAGAAGTTGCCACGCATGCATACTAGTTGTAAGAGAGACACCTGCCCCCTGAAATTTTTCAAACAGTGAAACTGTACATGGGGAGAGAAAAGAAATAATTACTTTAGGAACAGCTACTCAGAAAGCACTTTTAATGATGTATAGATGTGTCATTAATTCCTAACTGCTGTCAGAATAAATGTTTTCTTGGAAAATGGCTATATTTAAAGAGAATTCATGTTTTTTAGGTTTTCCAGCAAGAGGCATCAAATGAGAGAAAAATGAAGGGCAGACATTGAAGACTGAGGAGCTTGAGAGGAACACAGAAATTATTTCAATATTTAGGTGTCTTGAGTTATTGTAGGTTTCACTAAAACTAATTATTGGTTAATATACCATTCCTTGCATGTAGATTTTGTGCCTGCCCTCCAGTCAATAAAGGCATTTCTTACTATTGACCTGGTTTATTGCACAGCAGGAGGAGTCACAGTTTCCACCTAAGAGGACTCTCCACAAGGAATTCTTCATACCCGCATACTTGTAAGTAGAGTGCAGGAGGTTGAGCCTATATTGGTTTAGTTTGTACAAACATTCTTTGTACAGCACACTCGGCCATCTCAGAAAGAGGCAACTGTTTTGATTTTATTTATTATGCAAAAGAGGCACAGCTATGAATAGCACACCTGAAAGTGGATGGGCAATCAGAAGAGCTATTTGAGCAGTAAAGGATCTGCCCTGGTTTAAGATCAGCCTTTGAGGCCCCTTATCAGCACGGGGTTCACCACCATGGCATGCTAATTTTCTCAGAGGAGCCAGGGAAAATGTCCAGGTAGACTAAGAGCTACGGTAGTTTTAGGATTGTTTTATGGTGCAAGGAATCAAACATTAGGAGTTATCTTACAGTGGAGAAGATCTTACTGATGTATGGAGCAAACTTGTAACTGTCAATTTCTGTGGTAAGAGGCACCAATTCTCCTTTCCATAGCCTACAAAATTATTCACTAACCACTTACTCTAGAAATATTTAAATACTTTAAAGTCCTATCTGAGAAAATGTCACCTGCACACTTTTGTAAAAAAATGTACAAGTCTTCACACTTTTAGGAACTTGTGGGAGACCATCTCTTGGAGTGCAAGTCAAACCCAGACGATGAGCAATCTCAGAACTGCTGTATGTAAATCTATCATATTTATGGGAATATTCAAAGGCATGGGCTAAATGTACAGATTATAAAAAATATCTTCATGAATGATTGTTTCTGCTTCCCCTACAGTGCATTCTGTGTAGGTCCAGAGATAGCTTGTGATTGTGTAAGCTTTTCTTATGAGGTAATTCAAAAAACAGTGAGGTCTTAGTGTGGCAGAAAGGACACTAAATGGTTTTCTCTTCCCATAACAGCCAGACTTTTCCCCACAACAAAAGCAATATACTCAGTATGATGCTATGCCAATCCCAGAAGTGAACTGCTTATTTGCTACACTATATCTTCTAACTGGTTTCAGGTTTTCAGATAAAATGCTTTTTCAAGAAACTAGCAATCATTTTAAAGCTACACAGTTAGTTCTCACAAGATACACTAGAGGTGAAGATGCAGGGTTAAAACCAAAATATAAAAAGTATTTTCTACATTTTGTGGGCTGGATGACTTAAGGGGAACCTGAATACATACAGATAAAACCAAATCATTTTAAAAGGAGCTAAAGCAATTCTTCTGTGTTATGTGAAAAAACAAAATTCCAAATCCCTTCAAAAAACTTCAGATTTGCCAATTCCTTTTTTATACTGCTTTCACACACTTATAAATGCAAAGTACACCATAAAAGAGAAACTTGAGTTCACACAGATAAATCAGATGAAAAGCTATTTATCTAGTTTGTAGTTGGTGACTTACCCTCTTCCTTTACTGTAGAAACTCCAGCTCTCACCTACAACCTGCTGCCACTACAGCCATTCCAGTACCTGCCCTCCTCTTCCTGTCTCTTCCCTGCCCCACGTGTCCACTATTTCCTCCCACAGGTCTGAAGATTACAAATGAAAACTGCTCACACTAAGTAGCTTGCTACACCTGCAAGTGCATGGTAACGAGCAACATAGATGTCCACCAGCTCCAGTCTTATCCTCCATGGGGCATCAATCTGGAGTCCTCCCCTTACACACCACTGACCTGTAGAAATCCACCCTGTTGCATTTGATTGAAACTGGTCAGCTTCAGGTTACTGGAGGAATAAAGGGGAGGAAAAGCAATGAATTTGGTACGACCATTTCCATAGACACAGCAATTAGGGATGTCGATGCAAAGCACATAGAGCACAGTGAGTTGTAAGGCAGCATGAACCTTTTAAGTGTGTTCAGACACTTCTTAAATGTCCATCACCATATAACACAAAGACCCAACAATGTAGAGGCTGAACGTGCTGACTGTAATTTTCCTTAAAAATTCCAATAAAGTCATATATGACCTTGTTATGAAAAACACCAGGTCATTGTATAGAGAACTCTGGCCAGCTGCTGCTCCATTCCTCTAACGCTGGTCATCAAAATGAACTCCTGTTTCTTCTTTTGGGGGGCCCATATATTAAAGAATGTATTAAAATTTGTCTTCTCCAGTCCTTGGATTGATATCTATACTTGTTGATTTGAGGTTAAGCATAAGTACTGGAAGTCCCTACTTTGTAGATCTAGAATGGACCTCTTCTCTTCTGACAACATCAGATTTTGTAATATACAACCATTTAAGTCATCTGTTAAACATATCCTAGGGAGACAGCTACTGCTGATGCAGTGCCTATTTGGCAAGACGTTCCTCAATTATGGGACTAGATTGGTCTATTACAATCAAACATCATTTCCCCTCTCTCCTATAAGCATAAGACAAGAATAATTGTGACAAATGCTATTTTTTTTCTTCTAAATTTGGCAGTGGGATGCACTGTCATGTCTAGTTTTGATGTCACATTTTATAAAATTCTGCTGTTACGGTGGCTATATATAAGCCAAGAGCTTTGGAGAGCAGAAGAGTGAGTTTCTGTTTCCACCTTGCAAGGTCAGTAAACTGTTGCAATTAAAAACCTCTGAAGATCACAGAAGATAGCAGTAAACAAAAGAAATACCTAAAAAAGTGTTACCAGGTAAGCTCTATATTGTGCTGCAGCAGAATCACTGCCTATTTGTTGCTTTTCTAACAATACCAGAGTTTACCAAAAGGTCAGGATATCTTTGCTTGTGCTGTGACTCTGTTTCTCAGGTATCTATCTTTGAATTAGATTTTGATGAAGTATTTTTCACTTATAATATACATCTTCTTGGCTACATGTCAAAGTTCCAAGTACTTAAATATCTACAACATCTTCATCTACATAATATGCTCAGTCTCTCTGAGACTAACGTTTTACGATAGCTATCAACCCAGGATGATACTAGGAGTTTTCTAGAATTACTTACTACACAGAGACAATGTGTAATAGCAAGGCAACTTGAGGCTTATCCACTTTTTAAAGCATCTCGTTGTCATGCTTGCAATATCGGCACAGTGCTGTCATGCTTGCAGTTCATCCCAATCTAATCATACTCAGTCTGCTCCATAATACTCCTGGGGCTACCTATGTATCAGTCTTCCTCATTGTTTAAAATACCCTGCAGAATTCATTTCTCCAGAGAAAGTACAATGTGGAGAAGAGAAGAAAATAATTTAGAACTTATACATATTGTTCTAGAGGAAATTAATAAGACGTGAGACATAATGTTCAGCTGGATATCCACAAGAGCTGTTTCTACTATGAAATAAAATTGAATCAATTAGCTGTAACAGTCAGACAACTGCTAGGAAATAAACAGACATGTTAATAACAGATCCAAACAGCTTTTAGACATCCTGTTTTCTTAAATATAGCTTAAGGTACCAAGGAGAAAGGGTTCTTCAGCTGCGAGAAGAAAACATTTAAAAGGATTTCAATTTCATTCCTCATTTTTCAAGTTTTCTTTCAAAGGAATTGTGGTTTTCTTTTCACCTCCCAAAGTTACAAACTACAACTCAGTAAATCAAAATTGTTTTTTGAGTTGTGGAAAAAAGAAGTGACCACTCCATGTGACTTCCTTGGCATTACTTACACAACTTCTCAAGCTTTCAAGACAAAGCTATTATCTACGTTGTTTAAATAATAGTTTGGTTGTATACTTTGAAATAGCAGATGTACCACTGTGCATTACATTATGTTTTATTTGTGAGCTGTCTGTTACGTGCCTTCGAGAAAAGTGATCTGAATGAAATCTTTGGAAGGAGGGGAGATTTGCTGAAACTTCTTTGAGGGAAAGTTGCTGAAACTTCAGAGTGCCGCAAGCAAAAGAATCCTAGCCTGAAGCTGGGAACCTGCAGCTTCCTCAGAGACAGACAAACTAAGGTGAGGAGCAGGGAGTCAAAAAATAAGCCTCTCACAGACCGGAAATATTTGTTTCCAGCTGTTCAGAAAGTCATGAGTTAACCAAAAGCAAGGAGCCATCGTTGCAAACACACAGCAAGTAGTGGAAGAACTAATGTATAAGCATTTCTTACCTCTATTCTGTCTGACCTAGCACTTTTAAGCTTTCTTCACATCAAAGTTACTCTGTTGCTGCAGTAGTGAAACACAGCTTAATTTAAAGGCCTTTTCTTCACGTAACTCAGCATCAGGAAGTCTCAGCAGATATTCCTCAAGTTCTACACTATTTGCATTGCCCATCATAATAATATTTCTTATTATTATCTTTTCTGAAGAAAATAATTTCTACACAAAACACAGGGATTTTTTTTGTTAGAAAAAAAAGTCTAAGCAAACCTGAATACCACACCTGTTCCTTCTTAAGCTAAAGGTCGTTTGTGTAAGTAGTCAAAAATAGAGCGGCATCAAGAAGTGGAAGCATACAGACATCAGCCCTTTTTACTTCACGAGAAGAACTGAAATTCCCTTATGTCTGAAAAGGATTTGCATGACATTTCTGTATTTCATGCTTTAGACTTGAGGGTTTATATAATACAATGTCATTTTCCCTCATGTTTCTTTTATTTCTTGCAACTAGGTTCAAATAATTGAAAAAGCTCCCTTCTTTTCTCGCTTTTCCTCCTGCCCCAAAGGTAGGACTATTTAAACTGATGACCTAGACATCTGTGCGTTCCTGCACAGTTATAAGATATTTCTGTTATACCTCACGCTATCTGATCTATGAACAGAGCAAGAAAATTATAATATGGTTATCTTAGACTCTAAGGATTAACCTTTGAATTTTGAGAGAATCTGTCTGCTCTCTTAGCTATTGCATAACAGAATACGAAGTATCCACAACCTTGCAGTAGAAATTATATGAGAAATATATGGAGTTTATTTTCAGGTTTTCCTGCAACTCTGAAGGACCAAAAGACTATGATAGGTTTTAAAATGAAGGAGTATTATATTTCTCTTAGGGGCCTGTCCTTGCTTACTTGCTTATCCACTTGCTTGCTTATCCACTGCTTAGTCCCTAAGAGGCTAGCTCCCACATGATTTATAGAAATTCAATATATATTTTCCATACATATTAAGCAAATCTTGACTTGTTTAATCTACTGACGAAACTTTTCCTTTTCTTCAAACTTCTTTAGAAGAAGAGGAATATATATGGCCACACTGTCTCTAATAGACTGTCAGGAGCTGGAACTGAAACAAATGACATCTTCAGGAGTCTAAAAAGCTGAGCCAGGAGTTCAGAGTCTGCTGGAATAGCAGTAGGAGACTATCAGTATTTTTTGGATTAGAATCATAGAACAATTCAGGTTGGAAAAGCCCCTTGGGATCATCGAGTCCAACCATTAACCCTACACTACAAGTTCACCCCTAAACCATATCAATCACCCAACACCACATCTGAACTGAAATACTATTCTATCCCTTTTGATGGAAATAAGCAGTGAACACATGGCAGAAATATGCTGTATCGTTTAATCTTTAGAAAACATGGGCTTAATTATTTTCTCTCCCCTAGAGCAGATCATTAGGGAAAGCCTACCATTGGCTGCTTGTCAGAGAGTGGAGTAAAAATGAAACCAAATTCAAAAGTTGCAACAAAAGGCTAAATACCCCCAGAATGGACATTCTCAGTTTACTTAGAATAATGCACGAATAGAATACTTAGAATACTTAGAATAATGCAATTTACTAGAATAACGCAAGTGTATTTATTTTTTTAATTTGTTTTTGTTGAATTCTTTTTTTGTTGGACTCTGTCTTCAAAAATATCCTTCACTAAACCACTCTAATAATTTACCTATGCTAAAAGCAGAATTCTGCTGTCCTTAGTTTTATACTAAGAAAACAAGTATATTGTACCTGAGAATATGGACTGGGTATGGCCTCTGTTTCTGGTGTCACTCACTTTCCTCTTTCCTCGGGTGTCTGAAATGCAAATGTGCCTCTGATTTGTCTCTTAGATTTACACAGTGAAAGTGTCACTAAAAATAGTGTTTTCCATTGATGAAATCGATGAAGAAGAGTAATCAAGCTCCCAGCTTTACTTTCAGGTACCAAATTGCATTTGCACGCAGAGCATCTAGAAAGCTTTTGGGTTTGGGTGTGAAGTAAGCAGATTCAGTATGGAAATCAGTGAAGGAGAATAAATACAGAGCATCAAGACATCATTTTTTTTACCATAATCATACCTCACGGATAGCTTATTCCTAGGTTTTAAAGTGAATATCCAGTTTGAATGCTAGGAGGGAGCTGTGCAGAAAGGAAAGGTGCAAACCAGAGGTACCAACATCCTTCTGCAGCAGATAAAGTGCAGAACTGACACATAGGGTCTCTATACACATCTACGTGACTAAGCAACAGTAAGTGAATTGGAGAAGTAAGGAAAAGCTGATGGACTGTGACATTTCTTCTGTTTATGTGCCTACTTCACTGACACTTGACAGTTATTAAAGTTGTCCTCGTGTTTGAGGAAGTCATTTCCAATTGCCTGTACATGTAAAAGCTTTCAAGAGAAATAGTGTAACACTCCAAGAGTTCCACAATTTAAAGTTTTTCCTATCTAAACCTCTACTTTATACAAATTTGCTAGGCAGAGTGAGAGAAGAAGCATTGACTTGTTCTGACATTTTCTACTACAGCATCTCTCCTGACTTTTTCTTATGCCCCAGATGCAACATCTTTACATAATGACAGTGAAAAACTGGCATAATATGGCTTTCACGTTTCAAAGTAGGTGATGTATTCACTTTTCCTTTGAAAGCACGTGCCTCCTTTCAGGGCATTTGTTGTCAATGCAAAGACAACGATGCCTATTCCAAAGTCAATTGGGAGACAACACAGAAAAAAAAGAGTAGGAGGACTGAGCTAAACAAGAAAATTACAGATATAATTCCAGAAAATCTGGAAAAATAACGCACATGATGCAGATGATACTTCAGAAAATTTCCTTGTCTTGAAGAAAACTCATTCAAGAAAGATGTCTACCTTCTCCCCATCAGCCTATCCTCTCACAAGGATATAAGGTATTAGGGTTTGGCTCCAGGTGAAAATGATGACAATTAGATGCCATAATGTCGGTTTTGGAATTGGGGAAAGTTCAGCTGATGCTCTTTCCAGGCTGGATTTTTCCCACAGGATCCTAAATAGATCCTGTTGGCTTAGAAGTCTTAAGAAATGCAATTGCAGTTTCCATAATTCAGATTGCATCAGCTTACACTGAAAACTGAAGTGTTTGTGGCTAACTTGTGCCTCCTGTTAGCCTGGAAAATGAATGTTAGAGGCTCTCTGCACATGTTCTCTTTTCTATCAAATAACAAAACAGTGTGACCTTAGCAACAAGAACAACAGAAATGAAACACCCTGAAAACCGAGATCCTCTAATATCTCTTTTCTGGTAGCAGTTAGTCAGCCTTCACCCTTTAGGCAACCATATTGTACTCATCTATTTTGAAACAACCTTATCTGAGATTCAAGAATCAAGTAATCTTCTGGGCTGCAAGATTGTTAAAAATCTTCTGCCTAGGCTTCATTCCTGTCAGTACAATCAAGTGTTCTTGTGGGTCTGTTAATATGTTTGCCACTTTTAAATTCAGCAAGCTCTCTGTGTAAAAATGTACTTTCAAGCCCATATCGACAGATCTGTTAATTAAATGTCAATCATACGACCTGTTCAGCTAGACTCTACCACAAAGCCTAGCAGAATTTCCAGAGTTAGAACCAGGAATAAAAACACATCAAGGGACAATAAAAAACACACAGGATCTCTTTCGTAACATTTTTGATAAAGAACCTCATTTTCATAAGGAATTTAACTTTTCATTTTTTAGCAGCTGAAATCAGTGGGAGATTTTCCTGAAGAAGCCTAAGGAAGAAGAACAGCACTACTGTTGTTGGTGAACTCATTCATCTTCCTCTCTATCAGTATTCAGTTATGCAATACTCGACAACAAAAAGTCAAGAAGCCTATGTACAAGATACAGGGCTCCATATGAACCAGGGAGCTGTAGTTACAGTGAAATGAACAAAATGCAAGGGCAGCAAGTGACAATTGCCCATGTTTGCTTATTCACGTGAAAGATGTCTATCAACATGCATTTTTAAAGGTTAGCAGGAGCTGTAGGACAAAAAAACCTACTATGTAATGTTTTCCAATGCATTTGGACTACTAAGGAGATTCGACTACTCAGGATAATATATCAGAATGCCAATTTACTTGGATGATGTCATCCTGTGAGATAGCTTGACTCTCACAAGAAAGGAAATAGATGAAATATAAACCAAGTTTTCAGACTATGGAGCTGATGTTCACTTAAGAAAAGTAGTGTGGTTAGGTTTAGCAGTAAGAAGGAGAAAAGACAAAATAGGTGCTTGTACGTAAAGACAGAATGTGAAGGAAAAAAAGCACACATATCTATGTGAGGAAGAGCTCTTCTCATTCTGAAAGTAATCAGTTGAGACATAAACTTCAGAATTAATATCACAGGGAAATTTGAAAGACATCCACATCTCCAAATTTTGACCTGAACATAAACTTTGTCTCACACTTATCCAACACCACGAGGATGCTTTCCTTTCACAAGCATCATCAGTGCAATTAACACAGGCTGTTAAACTGTTAGTACGAGGAAATAGCAGGGGGAACACATTAGTTTGATCCGTAGATTCATCTTTACATATGGCAAATGTGAAATGGCATTGAATCACACCTAACTCTAGAGATAGAGAGGGAATGTTTTGCAGAGTTCAAAAGGAAGAGACATGTGCATTGTCCTGAAAATTGCCTTCTGACTCTACATACTTCTGTCATATAGGATCGTCTTCCTTATTGTATTTCTGCTTTGATATCAAATAATGTACTCACAGGGAAGCATTAGGAAAAAGACAAAATGTAGTTCAGGGGGGCGTAGAACAAATATAAATAAGGTATGCTATAATCAAAGATTAAAGCAAAAGCATTGCAAGACGTTAGAAATCATCCAGTTAAAATATGCTTTGTGACAAAGCACAAGCATTCATTATAACTATTTACATCAGAGTAAAATGTAAAACAGCAGTGTGAGGTATTCAGGGAATCCAGTTACTTAATGGAAACTATCCCTTAATACAAACAATCCAAGCGAAAGAGTGAAAAAATGGCCTAAAAGTTGTGAATGGGTCCCCACCGCTATGATCTGTTTGTTTCTGGGAAAATGTAACTGACACGAGTGTCACACCACCTTACAATTTTGGTTCTTTTCACAACCACTATATTTAAAAATCATAGTTAATAACTTAAAATCCTGTAAACTTCAGCAGTGTAGATCCCGAAAGTGCTCAAACAAGTCATGCACATGTACACCAACCTATCTGCAAATGTAGTGAAAAAGAAAGAAAATCCGTCTTTCATATTGTGATCATCACCATCAGCTCTACATTTGAATTCCTAGAATTCTTGCTTCTACTTGGAAAGCAGATGTAGATTGTACCCATTTGGCTTCATTCAGTTCTCCTCCAGAAAGGGAAGTCGAACCAATACTGAATCACTTTTAAAACAGCAAAAGCTTCCAGGTACCTCTCAATTGCTGTCATGGACCAAACTTCACTTTGCCAGACTTTTCAACCAAATGCTGTAACTTATGGTAAAGTTCTTCCTAAAAGATATACAAGTCTGCTTAGTGATCAGTGCATCTCACTCAGGAACTGGGCTAATCTGGTTTTGTGGCTTCCTGAGAAAGAAAAAATCCTCATAGATAATATGAATTTCCTTTCAAATTTTAAGAGAGAAATATACATGCGACTGCTATCCTATATATGTGTAAAATAAAAATTTACCCCTAACTGAAAGGTGCTGTACCCACCATATTATGACATATTTGCATGAGACAAAGCTTTAATTAAGGATAGAGCTTTCCAAGTACAGAGGCAGCTGCTTGTGTGTTCAATTACTGCCTGCTACAGTGCTTTGCAAGATGGCTCACTTGCTTTCATTCCCGCGTGCTGCATTTTCTAAATGCCAACTAAAAAATTAATTTTGGAATAATGTAATTATTTTCCTTGTGGACAAATCAGTGCAATAAATGACCAAATTATACCATAACTCACATCTTAATAAAGCCTGCAAATTTTTGTAACCTGAAAATAATAAAATGCTAGCATACAAAAGCATTACATGGTAATAATTGTGGTAATAAGTACCTAGAAGGACAGTGAGTGTGGGGGTGTGTGTGTATGTGCTTTTCACCTTTGCTATGTAATTAGGATCTTCAGGGACACTGAAAAGTCTAGGAGCCCTGAAGTATGTCAGACAAGAACTATATTGAACCACACTTGGAGAAACTCATTAAGATGCCATCCATGTCTTCAAAGAATGTTCATCTGCATCTGAGGAAAATGGATTTATACTATACTAATAAACAAATACACCTGAATAACATTAGTCATTTTGATGAGTGATCCATGGGTAAAGGCACAGAACACAGAAAATAATTGGGAAAACCAATCAATTATGTTAATAGGTTGGCACATCCTCTAGGTTGTGTATAAAAACCAGTAACAAAAATGAGTTCTGTGGGTCTGCCTTCTGATATAATACACTCTCCTGCCACAAAGGTTATTCTATATCATTAAAGGCAAATGTTTTCTCTTGTGTTTGGCTTAATGTTTGGATGTTTGGTAGTCTGGTTACTCACTCTTCAAAAATTCTTGCAATGCCTGAGTGCAAGAGAAGGGCAAAAAAGTACTGCACAGCAAATTTTCTGGCTTTCCCTTAGTGCGCTGTTCAGCACAAACTGCCATAGGAAGTTCTGTACACATGATAACAAATGCCCAGTTCAGAAGTTGTTGTATACAGCAGGATATTAAGTTGCCATATAAGTTGAATACAAAAATGTCAACATTATTTCAGAATGATTTATTATCTCCCTGTTAGTTAGAATAATACAGTTTATGGCTGACAATTGTTGGGTTACATTTTTAATTCACAGACTTCTGTTTATGAACTGGTTTTTAATCCTGAATCCTGTTATACATTTTTATGGTTTTTAGACATTTCAGAAGTGATTAAGGAGCTTACAAATAAGGTCATATTCTTCAATTTACGTAAGCCTATATTTGAAGGGGAAAAAAACCACACTATTCCTTGCTAAGTAACTTACACTAAATGCCCAATATTTATCAGTTTACATGAGCCTACCCTAGGACTAAGTGACTGTTTTTCCTTTTTTTTTTTTTTTCTTCAATTTGTTCATTTATTTAGAAGTAGGCAAGTTTCCATTGTCTAAGAGACCAGTGGAAGTGATGTTGGGAAAATAAAACCAGTGCACTTATGAAGAGACACATTTTGTAATTCACATTTCCAGGATCAGATACTTTTTGTGTGCATGTGTTAGGCATGGCTGAGATGGCACTAATTGTCCCTACAGCAGCCCTCACAGTGTTGTGCTTTGTAGTGGTAACTAGAGGGGTGTTGGTGACCCATGTGTTTTGGTTACTGCTAAGCAGTGCTTACACAGCACCAAGGCTGTGCCTTCCCAGCACTCCTCCTCATCAGTAGACTGAGGTTTGGGAGGTGACATGGCCTGACCAGCTGATCCAGACTGACCAAAGGGATATACCGTATTGCTGGTATCTCTCTCTGAAATAAAAGGCAGGAGAAAGGAAGGGGACAGGGGTAGGGGGGCATTCCATTATGACATTTGTCTTCTGGAGCAATGGCCTTAATTCCCAGGAAGTGTCTGGACATTGCCTTCTGATGGAAAGTAGAGAGTAAATCTTTTGTCTTTCTGTGCTTCTCTGCACAGCTTTGCTTCTGCTTTATTACAGCACCTTTATCCAAGGCTTAAGGTTTTTTCTATTTTATTTTCTCCCCACCTTGTCCTGTTGAAGAGTGACCAAGCAGCTCGGGGGGCACCTATACAGATCTGCTAGTGTGAAGCAAAAGGTGGAAGAGGGATGTAGAGAACTGATATCATTAAACAGAAGCCATATGTCTCAGACAGCCTTGGTGTGAGATAAGATATGGATGTGGGAGGGAGTCTTGCGAAGGCAGGGTGATCTTGCCTCAGTCCCATCTCCATGGGTAATTGACTTATCTTATTTCCAGCAAAATGTAGGTGACATCTGTGCATATGCTGATGAAGGTTATCATGAACATGCAGCCCATTAAGTGAACATACATCCCATGAAGTGCCTTACTCCTCCCCATATAACATGATTCATCAGTACGTAGGCCCACCTGGGGGAGGGACCCAAGGACAGTGTGTACAAATTAAGGAAGGTCAAAGCAAGAAAAGAAAGTAAGCCAAAAAGAAGACAAGAAGAAGAAAAGAAGACAACAAGATCACAGATGCATCCTTGAACGCTTGTTGTTGGGACCAACAGAGGAACCTGGACCCGACGTCTCTCTCTCCTCCCTTTCACATTAAGTAACACAAGGCATATCACAGCACTTGCTTAGTTTATACATAGACTTTCTTTCTTATCATCATTATTATCATATTGCTTGTTATACTTTGCTATATGTCTAGTTCTTTTTCCTTGTTATCCTTAAGTAATGCAATGCACAACGTACAGCTTGCTGTAGTTTGCTGTATACTTAGTCTTTTCCTGGTTATTATTAAGCCATATTATATCACTTGCCCTAATATGTCATGTACTTAACCAATTATCATGAGTCTAATTTTTACACCGTGGGAAATTAACAAATGTTTGTACATGGACCTTGAGACCTGTTTCATCGTTGTTCGCTCCACTGGGGATTTACGAATCTAAGTCACTTGTCTCCCTCCTCTGAGAAGGACGTGACAGCATCTGGCATCCAGCCATAGTCAGCCCACCACGGTGTAGTTTATACTTCCTTCTCCATATATCAGTTTTTCATCTTCTATATCAGCTTAGCATTATTCACAGTTTAAGCTCAACACCTAGCTTGAACAGCTTGCATCTTAGAATTAACAAAAAACAGGGATAAGCAAATGAAGCTGCTCACTGGAGGGACTGCAAGGTTTGTATTCAATTACAGCATATACTTTGCCACACAAACTCACATTTCCTATAGCAGCAAAGTGAAAGTTGGAATATACAGCCATCAACTTGGAATTCACTTAGTAGGACAGTTCTTTATGTCTATGAAACTAGTTCAAACCCAGGGTGACCTTACACACTTCAATGAATGTAGTTAACTCAATATAAGTCGCTTTTGAAATAACTGGGAATGATGTGAATGAAACCTAAATCAAATTCAAGAATTTGCCACAGAGGATTCTTTTCTTCAGCCATGCGAAAATTTTTTCAAACATTTAGTTTAAAAGAACTACTTGAAATTTGCTAAAAACACTTCCAAAACACTTTCAAAAACACCTAACAGAACTAACTAACACTAACAAATTAGTTTAGAAATAATCTAGCAGGTCAGATAATGTACCATTTACACAGGTTTAGAATTCATTATATCAGTTGTTCCTTTAATTGTAAAAATTAATTTTAAATTATAAATGCAATCTTAAGTATATGAAACATTAGCAGTTATTAACTTTAAAGCCCTACACAGTCAGCTCCTATCAACTGTTACCTTGTTTAAAAATAATTGATTCATCTTTTTCACAGATTCTTTTTTTTTATTCTAGATGTTTCATATACGCTGATTTATAGATATAAAAACTTTGGTTTTCATACCTATTTTTCAAGTTACCCAATGCATTAAAAAATCTTTACTTTTCCTTCTCCTTCCAGAGTTACTTCATTGCTTGTGAAAAAATGCTGATTGAGTCACTCTAGAGATTGAATGGTGGTAAGCACCTTTTCTTATGAGTGATAACAGAGGAAAGGATCAATATGTCTCAGCTTTGATTAGAGTTTAAAAGAATTCCTGTTTTGACGGAGACTGTTCACAAGGTCTCTGATGCTTTGAAGAGTCTTGAGTTGGGTGTCAAGTGAGGTGGATCAAGTGATTATAAAACCAGATCAGCAGAAGAGTTATAGAAACTAAGTGAGATTTTGTGGAAGACACTAGTGGAGGGAAGATGCAAAAGCAAAGGTCTGCAATCTCTCATCTCTTCTTCCAGTCAGCTGTGCATTATCCAGGAAAATTAGGGAAGAAAAGTGGATATTCTACACCTCTTAAATACTAGAAGATACATGAAAGCATCAAGACTTCATCACTCCAAGTCAAGAAGGATTTCCCTGATAGTCAATCAGGAAGGTTTCATGACCAAAGGACCAAACAGGCATTCCCTATATTGCATGCCTTGGCATCCATGCATTGCTCAGCTCAAGTGCAAAGTCATCCTTCCCTTTTCTATCTCCCTCATCCAGCGAGGCAGTGCCAGGTCACAGGGATCCTTCTCCAGCTCCATGGTGAAGAAATGCTATCAGTAACCTGGCACAGAACCTGGTCTTGATACAGAGGCCATCTTCCCGTGCCCTGCACAGATCTTGTCTCCAGCTTTTTCCTTCTCTCCCAGTCTCTAGGATTCCTGCAACAAATTCAGCTTCCCGTGAGGAGTGATCACAAAAGCTCAACTCAGCTGGTAGTCCAGCTCCCTGCCCAGTGACAACAGTAAGTGGCTAGAAGAGCCCCTCATCTCTGTGCACAGACACCAGGCCAAGCCTGCTGCAGTGACAAGGGGCTACCTGCTCCAAAAACCCAGTCAGACCCATCTGGAGGCATCTACAACATCCCCTCAATGCGCTCTGACCTGACAGTTCCCAGTCCCAAATCTCCCTTGCTCATGCCTGTCCCAGCTTTGCCACTACCTTCTAGATTTGCCAACTCAGCTGCTGAGTTGCTGTCTGCATAATGCTCATTTTTAATCTATATATTTCCCACCAATTTGTCCTGCTTTCTGCAGCAAAATCTCTCTGTGCAGTCCCAACTCAAGAAGTAAGAGTAGCCAAACTGCCTGAACTTGCTTATGGGCCAACCTTCTGTCTAGCCCTGGATTTGATGATTAAATTTATACTTCAACAATTTATACTGCAACAAACGCAGATGGGGAGGAGCATCAGTCCAGCACAAGAACTTGCATGTATATCTTGGAATTTTAAATTCTTGCAACCAGAAAGTCTTGCAACCAGAATTTTCATTAATGGGACGCAGATGGGACAGAATTTTGCTTCAGGGAGAAATCAGCAAAAACAGTTCTTTCAATGTTAGTTAAATTGGGAGGATTGATTTCAGATACAAAGCTTGTAAGAGTCTACTTGTTTATTTTTCCTTCACAAGACAAGCTATATATGGCTACCTAATTTAAGATGCAGTCATTTGAATTACAGTTTAGAGACACAAAGGCATACTTGTCATCCAGCACACAAAATCAAGCTAATTTGAAGGAATATACTTCAACAGGAGTACTAAATTCTGCTGCAACTTTCTGATTTCAGTTTGACCTGTAATAAAATGCAAATTCAGAACTCTTATAAATGCCTCCCCTGACCTTTACTTACCGAACAGTTCTTCTAAAATTTCGATGTCTCTAATTTAAAGAATTTATTTACTTTCCATAATTATGAGGCATCCTATATGTAGATATTTCTTCCTTAGAAACAGTTTAGAGCTAAAAATCCTCCCAGAATTGTTTCTGGTTGGTTTTCAATTTTAAACTACTCTTTACATTCAGTACATTAGCCATGCAAAACCAGCTGACTTACTTTCAGAAGACAAGTACGTTGTATTTGTTAAATGGATAGGCTGCAACACAAAAGCCAGAGTTAAGTTGCTTGCTCTGCTACAGGTATCTCATTTTTCCCTGGTAAATCACATACACTGGATTATCGAAGACTAACTTCTTATCTTTTGGTAAAATCATAAGAAATTGTTATGTCTTAAGGAGAACTCTGGATCTGGGCATCTATCTCTGTGATTTAATCCTTCCATATATGAAATGAGGGTAACAGAACATCTCATTCATGAGAGAGTATTGTGAATGTGTTGAAAGCATGAAGGACTCAGATACAGTTGGCATTTCAATAGCTTCATTTGCTTTCTCCTTAATTTTACCATATCACTATAAAAATGGTTTTAATTCAGGTCACAGGCATGAGGAAGTAAAGAGAGACAAAAACCCTCAGAAGCAATTAAAAAATTGGATAGACAGAGGAAAAAAGGAAATCTTTGCCCCTCCTAGATACTAAATATTTTATACCATTCTGTTTTCACAATAGGTATTCATGGCTAACCTCGGGTTTGTACAAGCATTCTTTATTTAGAACGAGTCAAGTCTCTTTCTTAGTTGCTTCTTATAAATTTGTCCCCCAGTTCACCCATTTCACATCAACGTCATGCTTCGCAACCTCAAGACACTCTGCTGGTCATGAAGAATGGAGAGAAACTTCAAGGAAGGAGTGGTCAGATCTAGGTATAATAAGCACAAGAAAGTTTTTATAAGTCAAACAGCTGCTGTGCTGGGCTCAAAGAACAGAAGAAATATATATAAAGCACACTGAGGACAGCTATTCTGGCTATCTGAAATACCATGGTGAACAGAACCCTTTAAGGCATAAATACTCTGAGACGGAATGTATGAAAGTAATCTTAAAGTTTTCTCTTACTTGCCAGGTGAATGTAGTGCATCAGAAGCCCAGACGTTCAGTGAAACAGATTAAAATAAGCTTAGAGGCCATTTAAATAACTGACCTTTCTCTTTCTTATTTCAGTTGGGTGTGACAGAGCACTAAATGACAATGAAGTTTTTGCAAGCATGTGGCATTCAACACTTCACTGAGCTTTACTGCAGCTACTCCTTTACATTTAGCTCATTTAGTGCAACATTCCTGTCCTATGCGATGCTGTGGGAAAAGCATTCTAAGAGTACAAAATATTATTTCTATTCTTACTTCACCCATATGGGTGTGAAGTTGAATGACTGTAGGAATGCTAAGTGAACATCCCATAGCAAACATGAAGGTTCATTCTACGAAATGACAGTTCAGTTGCCTAGCTAAATAACATCAGAAAGTGGGGAAGATGATAAAAGGAAGCTTTCTTCTTCAGTTTCTGCTTATGACTAGTGTTTCCTCGTAGTGACAAAGGTACAGTGATTCTCAATATACAGGCATAGCTGAACTTGTCTGGTTGATAAGAGGTAGCTTCTTGTGATTATCGTATAGAAAACATTTCACATGGAAGACTGAGTATTCTGCTGGCATCTGTTCAAAGATGCATATACAAACATACGAGAATATATATGCTTTATGCTAAAGCTCTCTTTTACTCCATTTTGAATGACAATGATATGTACCAAGATGCTTCTGAGACATTTATGATGCTTTTTCTGTACTACACTTAGTCCTGCTCTGGACTTCTGTATCTCAGTCCTTTCTCATAAGGCAACTCTTCAAAATTAAAAGATGTTAGTGCCCCAGCCATCTCCTCCTCCTCAAGTTCATTTCTGGATGGACAACTATAGAGAATTGACATCAAATTGTACAGATGAGCAAGGTTCCATTTTACTGGAGCTGTGAAGATGAAAATAGGTCAGGCTAAACATGGTGCAGACACTCATGCAAAGAAATAACATTGCCATGTTGCAGGAATGTACTAACAACTTTTTTGTTCCAGCTTTAGCATGAGCGATGTCAAGGTTTAGAGTCTAGAAAGATCAGGGGGCTTTTAATTATGTCCTGTGAGAAGAAATCCCTTTAGTAATTATTATTGTCTCTTCACCCTAGAGTTTCTCTCTAAGGAACTGCTCTCTTTTCTAAGATGCTGCCACATACAATATTAGCTTATTATTGCATTGTAAGGATTCCTTCTTCAGTGATTTCACTGTGAAGTGCCACACTGGCACCGAAAAATTATGGCACATTCAAAACAAACACTATATGGTTATGATGCATCAAATCAAGAATCTAAGCCAATGGTTAATGAATGCATTATTTTTTTATGCACAAGTAATGTGGAATGCATTATTTTTTTATGCACAAGTAATGTGGAACTTATTGATCCATTACTTTTTCCCTTTAGACTATTGCTAATTTCAAGACGAAGGCTAGAAAACAGCCTGTGTGTTTATTCTGAGTCAAGAGCTCACTTCTTCAGGCCTTACTCTTCCACTTTTACCTGTCAAAACACGGCTCATTGGTTCAGCCAACCAAATGAGAACTACAAAACTTTAGGAAAAAGAGAGAAATTTCATACACTTTTACTTTATAAAGTTTGGGGTATTTTTTTGCCCCCATAATCACCAAAAGCTTTTATTTAAAAAGTTTTTAGAAAAAAAATGAGCCAGTTTAATTTGACTAAGAGAATGCTTCAGAAGGATATTACTGTGAGGGAAAAGATTGTTTTTCCATGAATGATCATAACTCAGCCAAAGCTGAAAAGCACAGTGATTTTCAGCTGTGACAATCAGGGAGCAAGTATTTTCACCCTAAGTGGGAAGTAATGTCCATACTCAGCGTAATTGTCATTTGGATTATATAATACATTTCTGAAAGCGAACTCTCCAAAGCAGATTGAAATGCTTTTAGTCTGAAGGAAGGAGACAGGCAGCTTTCACCAGAGAATAAACTGGGAAAATTAACTTTTTAGGAGGAGAAACACAAAGTCACTTTGGTAGAAGAGGAGACAAACAAAATAAATTAATATATTTGTAAATAAATAAAGCCACTGTTGGAAACAGCAGAGCTGAATCAGGCTGTAGTTATTTTCAGACATTCTTGATGAGATCAACATGACTTCTATCCTCTTGCCTTTCTTTGAGGTGGACGACACATTAATGCAAATTAGAGGCTGAGCTGACATCAGAAGCAATGCAGTGTGGGGTGTACTCTGGAGAAAGCAATGCTGAGTCCCTGTATGGGGTCCCACTGGGACACGTGGCATTACTTTTTCCCTGTGTATGCAGGGATTTCACCCAGCAGGGTCTTCATATATAAGAAAAATAATTGCTTTTAAAATTTTTAGTACTGCCTCAACCAGCCTTCAAACAAAACCCCAGAAAAATAAATAAAAGGTCATGAAGCAAGGGCCTGATGGAAATTTCCTAGCTAAAAGCCTTCTAAGAAGCAGCAGCAATGAACTGTGTAACGGTTGCGTTGTGAGATGGGTCCGCTGGCGCATTGTGATGCTCTGAGTGGGACTGATCGCCGAGAACGGAAACATAGACTCACAGAATGGCCCGCGTTGGAAGGTACCTTAAAGATCATTTAATCCAACCTCCCTGTCATGGGCAGGGTCACCACCTGTCGACTATACCAGGCAACACATGGGGACCGAGTGGGAATTGAACCCACGACCTCGGTGTTGTCATTGTTGTCATCACTGTGCTCAAACCACCGAGCGGAATGCAAGGCTCCTGTGAGATAAACGGGCACAGGGTGCCTCAGACTGCAGACCTTGCTTGTCAACAGGAACAAGGGAATACAGGCTGTGGTTCACCAGAGAACATGGTGATGAGGAAGAGGACTATGAGCCTTCCTCCAGAAGACCCCAGCCCATGACCACCAGCCGGCACTGGGCATGCGGCAAGAAGAGGAAGTCCAGCACACTTATCTCAGAACTAACCCAGCCTACCGTCATGAATGTGTATGTCTTTGTGTAATAAATATCTGCCTGTTTGACCAAACGGTGTGCAAGCTTTGAGAAGAGATCCCCTTGCACACGGTGTCGAAATAAAGAATATCTCCTTTATAACTCCCTGGGAGTTGTAGCGCCAGTTTCCGTGTGTCAGTCACAGTAGGTTTTATGTAGAGCGTGTTGTTTGAGGAATAACTTTCCACATTTAATAAGAACAGGCTAATATAAAGCCTTCATGATTCTGCTGAGTTCTGCATTATACAGTTATTAATGTTTCTGGTATGCCAAATTTCAGAAAAATATATGTCAATAACTTCAACAATAACTGATAAAAAATAAATGTTGTTCTAATGTTAAATCTGAATCAGATTTCTGGATTGTGTTATGAGCTTTTTTTGTGTTTTTCTTTTTTTTCCCTAAAACTAGCATGTGTCAAATTTCCACTGTTAAAACCAGCCAGTGTCCTTTTACTCTGTCAAATAAAAACCTCCAAGTCATTTAAGTAGACATAATGCTTCCCTTTCACTGTAATGCAGACAAGAATAAAGAAATTGTTACCAAACAATCTGCCGGTGACTACCTTTATTTTCAAAAACTAGTTTGATGGGCAAATGTTGTCTTTCTTCACAAATATTTTCTATGAAGATTTTCGGTTGCTTTACACAAGTTTAATAATTGTAGGTGTTTCCCTCTGCATACAGAAAAAATAATTTTGGAATATCAATGGTAGACTTAGATGTATGGATTTTATCAAAAATAATTATTTAATATTTGATATTATTTATTAAAATACCACACACTATAGGTATAGAGAATTTGGAAGATGGAAGAACCAACGTTGAAAGAGTTCACAGCATAATCTTCTGTGCTGATAACTACTTGTAAAACACTGTATTTTCAAAGTAAGAAGTATTACTTAAGCCACAAAACTCTGCACATGTCAGTTAGTAGTTTAACAGACTGTACTTATTATTGCCTTGCTTACTTCAGGCATACCAAAAGGACTTCTGGTAATTTGCACATTATACTCCTTATTTGTTTCAAACTGCAGCTTACTTTTCACAAAAGCACAGTCTTCCAAGAAAAATTTCATGTAATTGAGGTATCATCCCCTATTAAGCCACTATGTCATCATGGATATTAACTTCTATTAACTATCACTAGCATTAAATGTAGTTTCTATTCTATATGTACTGGATGCTATTTTCTACTTTTTGACTATTAAGAGTTGCCTACTGCAAATCATTTCACTAGATACATTCATGTAGGCATATGTTATCTTTTATGCTACCACTGGAATTGAAAAACAGGGTAAGCTCTTAACTCTGCCACTTATTTCTGTAGATGTTCTCTGAATCATTTTCATCTTCTTAGTAACTTTTTTGAACCATGAACATCAATAATAGTCTCATTTATGTTATATGCAGAGACAATAATACTTTCTGCCTGTACTCGATGGGTTTTGGATTATACATTTGACTTACCAAGGCCACACTTCACTGTACTTTCAGCAACATTTTCAGTTTGATCACGTGCATTTCTGTTAATTAGATTACCATTATTACTGTATTTATGGTGAAAATCCAGGCCCTGTTTTTACAGTACTTATACATACTTGGATGTATGCACCCTAGAAGAAGTCAAAGCAAAATCTCATTAATCAGATCTGACAGTTGTGCTTTTTTTTTTTTTTTTTGGTAAAACCAGTGACACACTTCTTCACTGAAGCCAGTGGCAAAATTACAGTGAAATTCACTGAAGCAAGGACTCTCCATTCACTTCTAAACTTTACCTGGAAGCATACTGAGGGAACATGCAACAAAGAATAAAAATTAGTCTCATGCATAATCACATTTGAGTGTCTTTTCCAGTGTTATGTATGTAACTGAAAAAGTAGCTTCAGCTCCTTGTTAGTAGTCTTGCTGAGTTAGGAGAGTTGCCAGTGAGGCTGAAATACAATTGATATCATTATTTTTTAGGTTTTATTAAAGTCTTGGTTTTGAACAACAGCTTGTCATTTTTCCCAGTGTGTTCCTCCCTCCAATTAAAAACTAATAGTTCACTGCATATATAAAAAATAATTTTACAACACTGTATAATATCCCAAATACATAGGACAGAATGGGTTCTGTCATTTGTTTGTATACTAATTGCTCGTATTTTACATGAATTGACTCCTATCAAAAACATGTTAAGAAGTATTATAACAAGATAGAGAATGTAAGATATCAATATGAGAGTTGTTTTTTTTTAAAATGAATTACGTATCGATTATGCCGTGCAGGATATTTCAAAGTCAGTTGTAAGAAATACTCCACACCAGCATAACACCTGAGTTCTGTTTCTCTTTCAAAGACTGCCTTCATAGACACACATTTTCAAAAATGCTAAACATTTAGCAGCTCCCAAAGAAAACAGTAACAGTAATCCCAAATGTATTTTTTTAAATCAAAATTCCACATAAAGAAATAAAAATAAGAGAGGCAGGATAATTTATGGTACCAAACCACAAACAGATCCTTCCCTGGAATGATGTGCCATTAGAAAGGTCAGTTTTACAAGTATAGAGATGTAATAGTAATTTATTTTCATGCATCCTTAATAGGCTCTCTTTTGTCTCTCATCTGGTGCTGAAGAAAGGTATTGATCGCCAAAAGGTGTTCTAGCTGTTTACTTGTAACAAGGCAGCAATTTGGGACAACTTTTTTAGCTTATCAGACATAAATGAGCTACATGAAGTCTAGAGCTTTGAGACTGAAGGTGGGAATGCTTATATAAAGAATCATTATTTCCCATGTATGTCTACCCTAGCTGCTGCCCACTGACACCAGTAATGAATAAAGGGAGCTATCAACTTCTCCTGTGGTTCTCTCAAGGCAAAGTCAATTCTTCGACTCTCCCCAACAGTGGGCATCAAAAGGTTGTTAGTTTTTCAAGTTACTCATATTTATTGAACTTACGTCTAAAAAGCAGCAACAGGTACAACATTGCCAGCCTATGGATGAATTGTTCATGCTGTTCTGGGAAGTGAGCGGTTTTTAAATAAGCGTTGTCCCACAAAGGATATACTATGTATAGTTTAATTTTAAAAATTTCAGGAGATTTACAGTGTCCTCATGCACTGATTCACAGACAGAGCTGTCTACAACCATTGCTGTTACAACAGCACATCCTAAGTCATCCTCAGCAGTAGCCATGTGCTTACAGGTCATGTAGAACTAAGAAAAACCTTATTGTCCAGTCTTTTAGGATAACAAAAAAACTGGTTCATGCAAGAGAAATGCAATTACTGCACATGCAGACAAGCTGTTGACCTGCAATTTAAAACCCTCAGAGGTACTTTCTAAATAGAACATCTAACCAAAGAGTGAAGATAAAAATCACTTCTTTTATTCCCTGCTCACACAGCTGATCACAACAGGAATGGTCACCTGGGAGTCAAACACATCAGGTTGTGTATTGGCCTTGCATGGCCACGTTTTGGTAGCAGCAGGGCTACAGGGATGGCTTCTGTCATGTCTGATAGAGCCAATGCCAGCCGGCTCCAAGATGGACCATCAGCTGGCCAAAGACGAGCCCATCAGTGACGGTGGTAGAGCCTCTGTGTTAACGTTATCTAAGGACTGGGGAAAAGAGTTACTGGGCAATTGCAGGCAGAGAAACCAGTGATAGAAACAACCATACAGACATCGAGGCCCACGAAGAAGGAAGGGAAGGACGTGCTCCAGGTGCTGGAGCACAGATTCCCATGAGCTGTGGTGCAGACCACGGTGGGGCAGGCTGTACTCCTGCAGTCCATGGAGGTGATGGGGAGGCAGATGGGTGTAGATGTAGAGGAGGAGAGGAAGATGTCTTAAGATTCATTTTTATTGTTCATTTTCCTACTATGATTTGGTTGGTAATAAATTGAATTAATCATTCCCCAAGTCGAGCCTGTTTTGCCCATGATGTGAACTGCTGAGTGATCTCCCTGTCCTTATCTTAACTCATGAGTTTTTCATTGTATTTTCTCTCTCCTGTCCAGCTGAGGGTGGAAGTGATAGAGACTCTTTGGCACCTGGTGTCCAGCCAGGACCAACTCCGAACAGTTTGTTAAAATCCCACATTTGAGTAGCGCAGTCACATTCTCCACAGCACCTTTGAAATCACGTCTACAGCCACACACCTCTATGGTTTTACAATTTCCACTCCGATTTTTGGAGAGTTTTGCAAAGAAGATTAAGTGAAAGCAGTTTTAATCTGGTTCTACTCCCTGATAACCTAACAGCAGCTCCAAAGTGTGCTCAGAGAAGTAACTTTAAACAGCAATTTCCTTGTCTGCCCTAGCAGGATACTGATAAAGTACCAGGCAGTACTGTAATATCAAGATAGCAGCAAAACCTGGAGCGGATGAGGTACAGTATTTTTGTAATAAAAAAGATGATAGGTAGAAGAACAAATGAGTGCTGGATTATGCCTACTTATAGTCAGACAGATAATTTTAATGGGATGCCCTGTAAGGAGCAGTACACCGGCTTTTGCGCTGATATGAAGCCCAAAAATTGCACAAAACCTGCAATCTAAACACAGCATCAAGCCACCTGCAGCTGCCTCCTGAAGAGGAACAAAGGAGACAGGAGATGGGAGCATGGTGAAGTCTGCAAAATACACTTTAATTGGATCTGGCCTACCATTCTGACAAGAATTTTTCTATTGTGTGCTCGTACTAGGCCAGGTTACAAAGGACCCAGCTGCCTATGTGCTGCTCAGAGGCCAAACACCCGAAGAATGACTAAGGCTGGCACAAGTATTGATGAACTACAGAGCTTTTTATAATATATACTAGACATTAAGAAAGTTTGACTTCTCTATGCCAACAAAATTCTTCAGTGAGGACAATGAAGACAAACTCCCAGTTGCTGCTTTAGAGTCAATTATGAGAAACGCTGTCGTTCCTAACAGTGGTTTGCTAAGACCACAGCTGAGACACATTGAGTAAGCAAAATGAAGACTGCTGCAGTCTTGCTGCTTATGTCAATTTTGATTCACTGACACAGAAAACACTTCGGCTGTAACTGCAGGAAGACACTAACGTTAAGCAAGCACAAGCAAATATTTTGTTTATTTACTTTAAGCCCATTAACACAGGCCTCATGGTCTCATTCATAGTGAGTCTGCCATATTTCATTATATGCATATAGCTTTCTCAAGGTTGAGGATAACTAAAATTTTGTCCTATACACCCACTTGCATGGATAGGAATATATTTTCTTGATATAAAGACTCAATATATCACTTAATCACGGTTCAAACGCATTCACTACAGTTCAGTTCCTTAATTTAGTGGTATAACAATAAAAAAGTGAAGTAAGGTAGAATCAAAAACCAAAAAAGAAATTCAAAAAACCTTTGGTTTCTTCAAAGATTATTCTCAACTGTTGAAATGTACAGCATGAAACTTCTTTACATAGTCCCAGGAAAGTCTTAATACCCATTTTAATATAGGTTCAGATCCAAGGGATAGTGATGAAATCTGATAACCTTTCAACAATACAGTAGAAGTAGAAATTTGATCTAGGTCAACCCTGTTTGAAATCTGTATCCCCTGAACATCAAGGCTTGCACTAAAAATTCTCTGTTTTAGTTGCAGTGCTGCCACCTAGCCAGCAGGTGCTCCAGAAGGATCTTGGACTAATTAGGTCAGGAAGGCAAACGGATTCAGAATATAAAAAGATCAACAGATGGAGACTTCCTAAAAGAGACAGAGCTGCTATCCTGATCTGTGAAGGCATTGAATTAAATCTCAGTTTTTAAACCAACAGGTTTGCTCTCTGTTTAAACACATCTTCCAGAACATTCAAAATAAAGTGAGGCTGTAGCGAGGGAAAGACTATTGAAATTCATTTTTAAAAAGAAACAAACAAAACCCAACAAACCAACCTAAGCCATGCTCTAGAAGAAACGTGGAAAATTTATTCTACTCAGCCTGTTAAAAGGAAGGAGTTACATTTAAACTGCTTTCCAAAATTATCATCTTAGCTTTGAGTTTGATTCTTGTTCAGCACACGGTTGTAAATTATCAAAAAAATGGACAACAAACACCATACTGATCTTCAAGAAGGGTAGAAGAAGAATCTTGTGGCAGACATCAGCACTTCAAAGAAACCAGCCAGCTCCCTTTCGTGTGTTCTGTCTGATCCCACGAGCTAGGATGCTCAGGGACCTGGGTGGCTTGAGGGCAGATCTTACCAGTGAAAACTGAGGCAAAAAAGCACCTCCTCCATCTCTATGCCTTTGGTCACTAGTTTTCTTCCCCCATGTAGCAACAGATCCACTTTATTCTTAGCCTTCCTTTTACTGAGAAGTCCATCTCCAACTACTGTGCGTCCTTCATGTGTCTGAGCTCAGAAGCTCCATGTTTATCCACGCTAGCTTTTTCTGCCACACTTGCTAGACTTTTCACACATGGAGACAAATGATTCTCGTGCTCAGAAGAGGCTATCTTAGAAGATCAACCGCTTTTCTCCTCCAGGACCAAGCAGGTCCCTGAATAAGCCTAAATCCATGAGGCTAAATTTGAACATGTTCATAATCACAAAATCAGGAATAAAATCCTAATTTAGCTAAAGCTGTTTACTTTCAAGTGTAAGTTATTAACACTAAGGCTTTTTTCAGACAGTTTACTTAGCAATCCACCACAGCAAAATATCATAGCTGAACTCTTTCCAACCTCAGCATCTTTTATGGTGCTTATGATTCACATGAGAGCTTACATACTCTTCAGCACTTTGATTTTAGACTATTTACTCAGCTCTTGCTTTCAGTGCAAGCAGAATTAAACTGTACTGAAGGGTCCCTGGAGGTGTACAGCAGGCAAGTGGAAAGTAACCACAGGAGTTCACTTACCCCAATTCCTCATCCCATCCCCATTGTAGGCTTCAGAGAATCAAGAAAAGCTAACGGCAGCTTCAGCATATTTACTTCCCATGTCAGAAGAGCTTAGCTGTATCTCAAGACGCAAAGGCAGGTTAGGGTTCTCTCTCAGATCTCCTGCCGTAACCACAGAGGGATTCCCAAAATTTCTGTTGCCTTCAGCACTGTGCTGTCAATTTCCATTGGAATAAATCTACGTTAAGTAACCATAAACTCTACCTATAAATGGATATGTCAAGTGTGCTATTAATATACAACAACAACCTACTGAGGTCAGGCTATCCAGTCCATGATCCTGCATTTCATAGCCTCATTGGAACAGTTCTGCAAGATTATTTAGGCACTGAACATTTAATCAGTTTTAGCAGGAATTAGCCACTTCAAGGACCTTTGAAAAAACAAGTCATAAGCATGCATGGGAGAGGCTGAATCCTGCACCTCAGCTAGGTAAATTAAAGCTTATATGTCCTCCCTCATAAAGATTTAAGCCCTTATTAACTAGTCACAAAGAGTTTGGGAAGTGGTAGCTAAAAACTCTCCTAACAGTTCCATTGTAAGCGCTTAGACAAGTGCAGAGAAATAAGTCAGTTTCCAGGATAACTCTTCAAGAATGCATAAATTATTTAAAAAGGTGCTTTTAAACATAAAGAAAAAAATTACTAATTTACCCTTGACCAGACTGATACTTCCCCAAGGAAGTGCTTATATTCTTTAGGATTTTCTCACTTCTCTGCATGTAAGGTTTGCTGCAAGAGTAACATAAGCCAGAGAAAAAAGGGAAGCTGGAACAGACTAACAATCTTTTCCTTTCTCTTTTCTTTTCTTTTTATTTTCTTTTAATTAGAACACTTTTTTCTTTAAACAATCACAGCCTAAACGAAGGAGCATCACTAAATTAATGGACCACAAGTGACTTCCTGAATTGAAGTAGGTTGATTGATTCTAAGTCATAATGGAAATAACAAACCTTATGCAGTCTAACCTTGCAAAAATAATAAATAATAATAATAACCTACTTAGAGTTTTTATTGAAGAGTTTTTACTTCAAACGCCTAATGAGATGGCAAATGTGTATGAATAATTATTTTTACTTACTGCTCCTATTAAAGAAAAGATGAGCTGTAATTCTTTCAGTCAGAAATAAAAATTCTTCTCTGATCATTAACATTAAATTGGCTTTTTGTATTTTATTCAAAGAACGCAGCACATTTAAATTAAGCTTCAAATGGAAAGAATAAATATCTGTCTATAATAAAATGAACGTTTTTCCCTCTCTTTATATTTTTAGTAATTTTCAAAGTGTTTAATTGGCATGGTAGAAAAATTTTCACCTTAGCACACAGTAAAGAAAATGCCAAAAAAACCCACCGTTCTTGGAAGTGTAACTGAATTTTTTTCATAGCATTAGTTAGAAAATAGTTTCAATTTTTCCGTGGTAACACTAGTACTGCTAGCAACTCCAAAATTTGGTATTGAAGTTCAGAAGTCTCAGTACACTTTTTACTACTTTTCCAGGTGAAAAAGTTGTACTTATATTGAATAAGCTAGTTACTATATCTCAGTATGGAGAAGTATATGAATTTTGACATTAAGTGACAAAGATGTCTTATTTTATTGAGTCTGATACTTTTAAAGTTGCACTTCAACCACCATAAGAATGGGAGCTTCTTTTTCCTAATTTATCAATCCTATAACTCAAATACAAAGGGCTCAAGAAATCTTACCATCTGTGGTGATATATATATTTTTTTTGTCTAAGAAAAGAAGCTTCCCAAAGGCTGTCACTCAGACACAGATGTAAACCAGATAAGCACTAAAGAAAAGACTAGCATGCACATTTTCTATAAGACTGTAGTTTTCAGTGTTTTGCTGAGTAAAACAAAATAAAAATAAAAATAAAATCTTGTGACCTTTCAATATTTAAATTGGTCTTATGCAAAAGATCAAGAAGACCCTTTACCAAGGCCTATAACGACAGGACATGGGGCTTTGACCAACATGCTCTAGTGGAAGATGTCCCTACTGATAGCAGGGAGGTTGGAACTAGATGAGCTTTAAGGTCTCTTCCAACCCAAACCGTTCTTACATAAATGTCTGAGGGTGAGGGGTTTTTTCCTTTGTTTTTTTTATCCATTACTGTCATTAAAAACATAGTTCTGTAGCTAGAGATCTGACCCCTTGGCTGAAAATAGAATGACATTTTCCCCATTTTGTGGTTATATGTAAGATAATTGCCTCATGGGCATACCACTTCAGTGAAGTTCTAGAATATAGAGCCTAATGTCAGCCTGTCTTCAGGCAGAAGAGCTTGTCAGGTATTCTGCAGCTAGTAGGGCTCTCTGTGAAAAGTGCCAGCTAAGATGAACCTCCTCCGTAACTCTTGATGTCCTATAAAACACTGAAAGCTTAAAAAATTATTATGCCAAGGCCCTCTATGGTTAGGTCTAGCTGAAGAATATTTCACTTCAGATTGTCTGTTGCTTTGCCCCAGCACTACAGAAAATTATTTTAATGCAATATGGTTATCTTCTCTGCACTTATGGAATCAACTCTATATAATAGATGTACATCTGTTTCTGTGCTTTCTCTTACAACTTTAGAATATCCTATAAACACTTTCAAAGCCTCCTTAAAGCTCTCTTTTGTTGTGTTGTTTCTATTAGGTACTGCTGAGATCACTGCCTAGCATATTCATCAGTACTGCCTCACTGTCTTGGATTCCTTCAGCACGTCTGTTTCCAATTGTCTCTTCTTAAACATACCTTTTAAACATCACAGGAAAGAGAGTTCTTACTGCTTTCTTATATACCACCTACTATAACAGAGTCCTGGACCACAGCCAAGGTATGATGATAGTGCAAATACCAGTACATTACATGAGAAAAGTATGAAAGTTATAAAAACTAACACAACATAGAAACATTTCTAAAACAGGGAATTATTTTTATCTTACTTTTAAAGCCCCTAAACTCTACAGACTGATTCTTTCACATCATCCAAGCAATGTCTTTTCCCTTCTCTCCAACATCACATTTTCAGTTAGAATTATCTTCTAACAGTTATTACTGAGTATTTACACCTGCACAGCATTAGTTTTCCCAAAGCACGGTTCTCTGTAATTCCAATTACAGTGGAAGAATAAAACTAGAACTGCAGCTGTCTGACAGTGAAAATGACTGCAGAAGAATTTTATGCTTTCTTTTATTCCAGGATGACCATAGCTTGGGACCATCTCACCACTCTGAAAAATCTCCCTGAACGGTACTGTGGTAGCCATGGTGACCATGAGAAACTGCTAGGAAAAAAACAGACGTCACATTCGGAAGCCATGTCACTGACACTAACCAAGCCACAGGTCAACTTATAGGTCAAGCCATAGGTCAACTTACGTCATGTGTCACTAAAATGAGTGATAGAGACACAAGAACCACATGATTTTATACCACCAAATATACAGCTGTGATGCATTGGTCATCTTTAGCAGATCAGTGTCATATTTGTCATTTGAAAATACTTTTTAACCAGGAAAGAAGACATAGGTTTAGTCTGGAAAAAATAAAGGATAGGCGCCAGAGCAAAACAAGTTTGGGAGGGAGAAGTTTGAAGGATAATACACGCTAAATGATACTACAGGATTAGGGACAGCATAAGACACTTCTTGGAAGAGAAGATCAAGGGTATGAACAACAGTATGTCACCTGGATTTTTTACACTAACTTCAATGACCTTTTCTTAAAGAAACATGACTGAGCGTAGCACAGCAGAGAATCAACAAAGACAAAAATTACAAAATATTGAGCTGTATATGTGAAAGTGACCGGTTTTAAAAATTCAGACTTCAGACAAAGCAAATTTAACTGGTTGGCACAGAAAAACAAACAAACTAGACTACATTACTAAAGACATCGTGAAAGATCTGGAGCTGCTGCAAGACTAGAGCTTGTGTATCTGACGAGGTTTCAGCAACAGTTAAGGAAGTTTTGGGAATGTGCTACTGCTTCAGCCACCACAGTTTATGAGATCTCCTTGTTCTTCCTCCTCCTCTTAGCAGGAGAGAGCCAAACGAGAGCCAGAAGGAAAACTGTAGACTTAAAGGGTAGCAATCTATATGAATATTTCTACAAGCACTCCTTATTTTTGAGTGCTTATTCCTCTTTAATATGTGCAGAATAGAGTCTTAAGAAGTTGGCTCCCTTTGTTTTAATATGAGACATTGATATGGATATGCTGCTCCTATACCTCATTAAAAGACATCTTCTAGGAATATGTTTTTTTCCAGGGGAAGAGTAGTCTGTGGAGATTAACATCTGTCTCATCAGAGAGTCTTGTTAGTGCAGTATGAAAATAAATCAGATTTCTGCAGCACGATAAGAGCTGTGAGCTACAACACAGTACATCTTTTTCAAACCATTTTTCCTCCCCATCTTTATTCTCACTGACTTACCAAGCACAGAAAAGCTTACACAATGAATATAAATCATATCCAGGAGGACTTTCTCTCTTTCCTAAAGGCTGGGAGCAGACACATACATGTTGTTTTATTCTTCAAACAATGTGATGAATATTTTATGGTCCATCAAGCTCAGCAACTTTCATGAAAGAGACACCAAAGGAAGGCTGAGACTCTGCCCTCCCCTTTCCTCTCCCTTGGTTCACCTGCTACTCTTCAAAACTAACTTTTGCGTGTGAGAAGTAGAACAGACTGTGGTCGTACATATTCCCAGGAAATTTGTGACTTGTGTGGCAATAACTTACGATGTCACCTATGTCTGTCTTGAGCAAAGGAAAAAGGTTTTCAGCAGCACATCCACATGTTATTAATGTATTTTGACCATAGGGAGGCCAAGGAAAGTCGTGGCTAATGTTGTCTTGGGACAGAGAGGATTAATGCTAGAGGACTGGGAACTTGGGCAGATGAAGTTTCAGATCACTGTTGACAAATCTCATGAGATACGTTACACAACAGATTGCAACAATCTCCTGCTTGGACTTCCTTGAAATACTGTTTTCCCCCTAGTGTTTGGACTAATTGTTTTGTTTTGTTTTGTTTTGTTCTGTTTTCCTGCCAGTCTAGCTTTGACTCACAGGAAACAACTGAAGTTCATAAAACATAGATATTGCAGACCTGATTCGCTATAAGCAACTCATGCATGATTTATGCCTGTACAAAGCAGATGTACGAGAACAAGACTGAAGTGATTGCATTTTATACCTGCTTTTATCTGGATATAAAGGACTGCATAAATAGCAAAATGTGAAGAATCAGGCCAATTTTCTTAAATGAGTAGCAGAAGGAACTCTTTCTCTGAAGCTCAATCCATATTGTCAGTGTAGAAATCTAACCACCACTGAACCGCAAGGAGAAGAGTCCCTGTTTCACCCTTGGCTGGTGGAATTCTTATGTTTGTAGAAGGCAAAATAAAGATAAAGGAAGAAACAAATACACTTCCTTTCAGTCCTGATAAAGTAACTGTTGATATTCCTAGTGTAAAACATGGTTCTCGGTTCACGCATCTTTTGGTGTACAGATACCGTGTTGTAACTGAGCTCAACTAGATCAATGCTGGTCATGGAAGGAGTCTTTCAACATGAAAGTGACAAGTCTTGTCTATATGAGTGGATATAAAGATGTTAATTAAAATTGTCAGGCTTGAAGACTTAGGCACCTGCTGCCCTGGAGCATCTTTAGTAATAAATGATGTAGAGGTCAGGATAACAGACTAGAGAAGAGAAAGGACGGAAAGCTTAAGTGAGCACAACTTAGGGCAGCATTACAACACACTGCCATTTTTGCTCAGGTCACTGCCAAAATGACACATAAATTCCTGAGGTGCATGTGACATAGTAATGATAGTCCCTTTAGACACTCCTATCACTTCTGGTCTTTCTCGTTTTATGATTATTAATAAGGATCTTTAATGGAGCCTTAATTTAAATCAGTATAAGTTTCCTGAGGTAGAGTTCAATTCCATTCCAGAGACTTGTTCTCAGAAGTAATGTTCAAGTTGCAAGGAAGAACTTTCAAAAGATAAGACTAGACGGAGGAAAATGAGCATTTCTTGACCACATCTGTGGTGGTATTGTGCTACTGTACATCTTGCTGATGAAATCAATAAGAATTCTTTTTATTCTCTTCAAAAAGGCAGAAAATCTGAATTCACACTCTTCCCGTTTCTCACTCTTGAGCCACTCAGAATACAGTGAAACTTAAAGCTACTTATACTTCTTTAAAAATTTAGTTTGAGAAAAAACATACAGCCTTCAATTTCCATGTATATGACAGCAAACAAAGTAGAGAGGAAGTAAGAGAAAGAAAAGAACTAGACAAAGAGTGATTGGAGTCACTAAAAATACTGTTTAATCTGATTTCTGACTCCTCATTCATCCCTATCACCCAGAAAGCATTCTGAACTTTAAAATTTCAAGAAGAAATTAGTTCGAGTTTCTATATTTCCGTCAAAAGATATCAAAAATTGATCCTGGGGTAGGGCACTAAATATTTTAAAAATAAACTTATAACTTATTTTTCTAATCATAAGTGGTTTTAATATTCTAAATGCTGTACTGTGGCAGATCCGCTTGGCTGCAAAAGTTTCAATGGGTAGAGCTATTAGACAAGGAGCTTATGACTATTTATATTATAATAAGGTCTGAGGCCGGTTTCTTATTTTCATCCTGCTGCTTTTCTTTTTTTTTAAAAAAACAGTAACTCATGCCTAAAGGCAAAGAAAATCTGAAATTCAAGACAGTAAATAATGGAAGGAGATGTCATCTCTGTGGAGTGGAGAAAAGGCAAACTAATACATAAAAGTAGAATATTTTGACCTAATAAAATGCATTAAAATGAATCAAGTATATCTGTACTTTAATTTTAGAAGCTAGTGGTGGAGAAGTCTTGAAAAGGTTCTGCTACCTATACCCTGAAAGTATCCTCCTAGGTCGGCCCAGTGGTCCATCCAAGTCCACTATTCTGTCTTTGGAGGTGGCTGTAGGAAGAATAAAAACATCTGCAGTTCTGTTCTAGCATCTGCGACCAGTGGATTAGTATCTCCTTGCCTACTTCCTTTCAGCCATTTAAACACTTGCTAAGACAAATGTAGCTTAATTATTTCAAAGAATATTTCTGTATTTTTTGGTATTGCAAATGAGAGATCTGACTTAGAATTTTCTTAGGGTGCTTATTTTGTTTACTTTGATGTTAATTATTTTTTTACTGTCATCTATTTGATACATTATGTAAAATAAACAAACAAAAAAGAGAGAAGAATAATATAGTGTTATGTCTGACTTTATGTTTATGTTAATTTAACAAACCAGAGAAAATTATTATTACATTCTAGTTTCTCACAGGAGTTCTTACGAATTATTCTACTCTTATTTTTATTACTCATAAAAGAATCAAAATATCAACCTAAAATAATGATAGACTGTAATATACACCCACTTAAAAAATCAGCCTCAGATGTTCTGAGGCTTTGTTAAGTTGAATTTCTTCTTCTTGGTTACACACAGAAAAAGAATATGTAATGTTGACTGCCATCTGTCTTTATAGCCAAAATAATTAGAAACTCAAATCCTGGTGTTTACTTCCACAGAAAAGTAGCTTTCTTTTCAAAACATTCTTTACAATAAAATGCTAGTCAATGTAGCTAGAGATATCAGCATCCCTACCTTTGAAAACAATAAAATCATGTTTAGGAAAACTTCATAGCTGTATCATATATATGCAATATTGGAATTGGAAAGAAGACAATATCATAGGTTATATTCAAAACTGTCTCTCAAAGTGAAATCTTCCATGAGTATTCAAAACACCTTTCTAAGTAAAATGGAAAATTAAATGAAAAAGTAACAATTCAGTAAACATTTTACTGTGGAAAAAAATAACAGAATACAAAAACAATGGTGTTCCCCTCATTCCCAAAAGAATAAATACTCCCAACTACACTATCAAGCTAATATTGAGTTAATGGAAAGAGACCTGCTAATGCTCTTTACACTACTGGAATATTAGTCCCCAAAGAGGTGATAAAAAAAAGAAAATCTGCAGTTACTTGTTGAAACATTTTTGTAAATATTAACTCCCCCTTTGGATGAGATTCAGATGGCTTAAAGCCAGTAGTTTCCTCAGGCCACACAGCAGAATAAAAAAGCTGTGCAAAGGGGCAGATGGCAGCTGGACCAACCAAACCCATGCCTCCCTGATCACACTTCTGTATTGTGGTACTAAACATCTGCCATAGGCACATGAGAAAATATAGGCAGGCTAAAGATCTTTTCAGCAATGAGAATTCCAAGGTGTGGATGGCTTTATTGCTAGGTAATGACATAGGGAGCTCATTACCTCCAGATAACGGCATGAAATTGCCTGAGGTCAGCAATGACTGAAAATTGTGACAATTAGATGGCTGGTTTGTGGCCTATAGGAAATGAATTGGTGGCCTCATTCCAGTTCTCTATCATAAAACAATTACAGCTAATGCTGATTGACATCTTTGATTGCAACCATTGCTGAGAGGCCAAGGCTGAATAAGCCTTGAAAATAAACTGCCCTTCAACCCAGAAGAGTCAATCCTCCAACCCAGAGGTGCGGTACATGTCAGACTGAGAAAAATGCACCTCTTTTTGCTCGCTCTGCAGATAGAAAGTTTGTCTCTCGCACCAAATACCAGTGCCTTCACTGCCTCTGTTTAAAATGAGATAGAAAATGCAAGTCCTCTGGGAGGGTTTAGGCAAGATTTATTACATATCACTCTCTACTGATTGCATTGCAGAAGCATGCAAGACTTCAGGCAGCAGGATCCTGTTGTACTAAGTGCTGTGCAGATGCCGTGTCCGACAGACCCCTCTCTGGATTGCTTGCCATCCAAACAAACGGCTCAGATGTGGGAGGCAAGAAGCACCGTTACCGGTGTTTGACAGACAAGGCATGAGGCTCAGTGAGACAAGGTAATAAATCTACAATCGCAAAGGTAATGCACGGCAAAGAAAGGAGACAAAACACATGATTGGGTCATGGCTATAAAAGTGAGTTGAAGTCAGATAATTCTGGGTCACACAGATACCTCTTTACATTTTACTTGTGGCATCACAGAAGTGAAACTGTGCATGAGTGTCCATGCATTTGATTCTGTTCTAGCACCACCGATGCACAATGGAAATGAGGACGGTTTTGAGACTAAACTTAGATGTAAGAAAAAATTAAATTTCTGCCTACCACTTCACAAGTAACTGTGACTGGCTTAACTAGAGACACACCCAGCTCAGAAGATCTTACTTAAACAGATGTTCTTGAATCTGATAAAAGATAACGCATGCATGAAGAAAACCCCAAACTACTGTTGCCACTGTTGATTTCACAGCAGAAATATGTAGAATGTAAATATGGAATATGCAAAATGGCCATGTAAGTTATGAATAATGGTACACACATTCATTAATTAGCATATGAAAATATCCTGCTATTAAGACAAGAAGAAATAAAAAAAGGAGTTAGGAGTATGAGTGATCCTACACAATGCAGGCTTAAAATACACTTCTTCTGAACAAGTGGGGATCGAGAAGAAACAGAGTTCATATCTGTAGGGGTGTATGATTCCATGTTGGCAGCTGTTCTTGACTGAAAGTCCAAGGATTCAGTCTTATCACCCTCTTCTGACTCTAGCTACAATGCTTGGGCTGTGGTACTGCTTGTGTTAGATGCTGCAGCACAGCTTTAACTCCTAAGAAAAGGTATGCAGCAGGAAAAATTCACAACACTGCTTTTCCAGCAGACTATACTGAAGCATTTCAGTCAGGAGTCTTGAAATAACCTGAGGTAAACAACGAAAGATAAAGAAACCTAGAGGAAAGTATGCTAATGCTAAGGCATAAGCAACATCAAGCTGGAATTTACATAATCTGTCTCCTTTTTCCTCTTAAGACACGTGTCTTTCACTGAATTCACATTTTGAGAAGTTAAACTAAATGCATTCCTTTATCAGTTCTCCCACTGCACAAATGGAAAAGACTTCTATCCTTTCTGAACTGGTCTTAACAAGTCATTCTTTACTGAATGACTTATGAGCTGGAGCTTTCTCAACATTCACGTAATAACAGACAATTCATTGAGTTTCAACTTAGGATGTGAGCCCTTATCAGTGGAGACGTAAAAACTAGGCATGAGGATGTTCTCAGTCCATTTCAGTTGCGAAGTATAATAGGCTAGATTAAAATGCCTTCATAATATATATAACACATGATCTTAGAAAGGGTATCGGTATGTAACTCAATATAGAATGAATGGAGAAGGCCATAGAAATCTTGCCAGGCTAACATGATGTTGTGTAACCAGTGATATGTCTTTCTGGTATTGTTAATGATGAAATACCAAAACATTCATACCCCTTTCTTACAATGATTCCTGCTGCCAATCCCAATAATAACAGAGGATTAAGTCCAGGATCCCTTTTCTGCAATTCTTTCTACAATTTATGTGCTAGCTGGAGGGACGTTCAATAGTTTTAAATATTCATCACTGATAACAAAAGGAAAAAGTAGCAAATACAGCTAGTTACTACATAAATTCAAATACATTTACAGAACTAGTACATCATATGAACACCAAAAAGCAAAGAATAAACTTTTAAGTTACCATTTTAAATTGTCATTCTAATAAAATCACAAGGTAAAGCCCTCATGACTTAGACATTGTGACACCTGAGAGTCATGTTAAAAAATAGTGCAGAATCAGTGAAATATCAGGCTTGACATACAAAGAATATGATTACTTTCAGATGACAACATACATATCTCAATATGCAAAAAAATATATTGTTATAGGCTTAGACCTGAACACCTAAGTTGTAAAAAAACCTGCATGAGTCCAATGGACTTTGAATCCAGGGTGGTCCTTATTCTTTTGAAATTTATAACTAAGAAATACTAACCCCAGCACTCTTGTTTTCCCTGAGCAGATCTTCTTAGAGTGGGGTTCCACAATTTGTTTTCATTTAAGGAATTAGTGGCTACAATATACTATATTGCTAAGATACCTAAAAGCTGCTAAATATATTATCTACAGTTTGAAACAAGTTATCTTACTCTTTCAAAATGTAGCTCAACTGCCATTCAGCATAAAATTAAATGAATTGCAGGGAATGAGGATCCTTTAATCTTCCTGTGAAGATCTCATTTACCTCTAGATTATGCAAACCTTCGAAACTGGCAAACTCTAAAGGTTATTTAAAAAAAAGAGTGATGTACAAAAAATTTACATGTAAAACAAATTTAGTAAATTGAGCTTTTTTCCTGCTATATATACACACAAAATGGAAGGAAGTAATGGGAGATTTTGTAAATGAAAAATGTACTATATACAGAGAAATCTTTTACTTTGGGAGAATATTCATTAAAGAAGGGCAAAAAAATGAAATATTTCTATTACAACTGCACCTTATGTAGCGTAACAGGAAAAAAGGTATGGATGCAGGACTTATCCACTGACTATTAAAATACACTGTGTTATAGACTAGAAATATCATTTCCCTTCGCCATGCAGATCTTACTGGGTAATCATTCCAACACTAATATTATGACAGTTCATATCTTCATGTGAGTTAAGAAGAGCAAAAGTTGCATATCAATGAATATCAAGTCAAATCAAATCAAAACATTGCCAAAAGAATTACTGTGGCCGTTTCTCACGTGGCTTTAAAGATGCAGGACAACAGATGAAGCTTAATATAAATAAGGACTGTGATTATCTTCTTTCAAGTCAAAATAATGTGTATATCTAGCTACTGATTAATTAGCAAATATTTCTCAAAACAACAAATGTAGTCCTAAGATACAAATCTATCACAGAATGCATCCCTTTGACTGAAATCAACTATGAATTTATCTCAAAAATTTTAAAATTTCACAATTCAAACGACTGTATCAGTAGGCTATCTGGAGTTCAGAGCATAAGCTGCAGTTCTTTGCTAGTCTTGGCATCTTTTTTTTGTGGTCTTATGAAAAAGCTTTATATTTTATTAAATAATCCTTCTAATCAAAAGAAACTACTCCATACAATTTGTCTTTGTGCTCCATATACTCTTGGTAAGCTGCGAACATGAAATAGCATTGTGGTTAAGATTTCAACAGTCAGGATAGACTGGGCTTCCTCTACTTAGGCTTTGCCCTGCAAGTTTGAAAATCTTGTCCCAGCCTCACACTGAATGTATCATGAGACAGTATTTCCTGGGTAAGGCATAGCTAATAAAATATAGGTATATACAGCACATTCGCTAACATGACAAAAATAACGCTTAGAATAGCAGCAGATCATATATATTGGTCATAAATTTACTGAATTTCTCTACTTCTGACATAAAAAAAATAATAAAAACTTCCAGCTCCTTGTTTTGGAATTTCATAGAATACTATTTCCAGATGTCAGGCTATGGAAAGCGTTCCTGACCTGCAAATGTTTGAATGGTTCTCTAATTAACATGCCAGGTTTGGGCAGGTTTTAGACTGTAGAGGGCTTGTGTATGTATCTTCTGTTTTATATGAACAACATATCAAGTTGGAAATTTAGCCTAAACCAAACAGACGAGACTCACATGCTAATAAATTAATTCTCAAGAATATTCTTATGAAACAATATCACTGACATGCTCACATTCTAATCTGAGGCACTGTGGGGAAAAGATATTCTACTCTGTTTTTTTCAGAGATGCAAGCTTAGTTAGGTGTATACAATTGGCTTAAATAGTAACACATGGCCATTTTTTTGTGCAAATTCCCAGTTGAGGAATGCATAAACAACATATTTGCATAAGCAAACAGCCAGCTAGTTTTCTACTAGGTCACATGCATGAATAAATACCTGATTGGTGTAGTCACAATGGCTGTCTGTAGGCATCCTAAATGTATGCTAACACATGAGTATAATTGCTCACTTCCAACTTTGAAAATACAGTTAAAATGGCAACAATTTTAATCACAATTTTTACCCAAATTTAATACTTTTAACAGTGTTATTTGTATGTGAAGTCAGCTCCTTGTAGCCTACCTATACCCCAGAAAAGGAATTTCCTAATCTCTAGTGTTCGTAATTAATCAAAAATTGTCACTAGCACTGTTTTTTTCTTTCCTCCTCATGTTTTCATTATGCAAGGACAATTAGGGTCTGTCGTACATCACAACCAAGTGAAATTTGTATTCCATTTAAGTGTTGAGATTTTGGTAGCAGCAGGGCTGTAGGAGGTCGCCTGTGTTAGGAGAGGTCAGGGCTGCCCATGCTGGACACTGTCAGTTCCAGCAGGCTGCAAAGGGGACCTACTCCTTGTGAACGCTGACCACCACCAGCATGACCACCAGTCACACTGATGGGGATGCCTCTGTGGTAACATATTTTTAAAAGAGTTAAAAAAACCTTGCACAACAGCCGTGAGAGAGAGGAGTGAGAATATGTGAGAGAAACAGCCCTGTAGACTACAAGGCCAGTGAAGAAGTAAGGGAATGAGGTGCTCTGGGCATGGGAGCAGGGATTCCCCATGGAGGTTAACAGTGGAGCAGATGCCCACCTGCAGCCCATCACGCTGGAGCAGGTGGGTGCACATGAAGAAGGCTGTGACTCTGTGGAGAACCCGCACTGGAGGAGGCTCCTAGCAGAGGCTGCAGCCTGTGGAAAGGAATCCGTGCAGGAGGAGGGCTTCTGGCAGAAGCTGTGGCTGTGGGATCCACACTGGAACAGTTCGTCAAGGACTGTATCCTGTGAAAGAGACCCCACTCTGGAGCAAGGGAACGGTGTGAGGAGGAAGTAGCAGGAAAGAAAAAGTATGATGGACTGATCACATCCCCCATTCCCCATCCAGCTGCACTGCTCACAGTGGTAGAAAGTAGAAAAGTTCAGAACTAAGGAGTGAAGTTGAGCCTGGGATGATGGGGGCTGAGGAGATGGTGGTTTGAGTTTTGCCTTTGCTTCTCACTATCCTAGTCTATCTTTAACTGGCAATAAATTAAGCTAACCTTTCCCAAGTTGAGTAAGTTTTGCCCATGACTCTCTCTGTGAGTGATCTCCCCATGCTTATCTCAACTTCTGAGCTTTGCCATCTTCTTTTCTCCCCCTGTCCTTTTAAGCAGAGGTGTTGAGAGACTGCCTGCATGAGCATCTTCCACCCAGCCAAGATCAGCACACGGAACACTACAGGTTAGCTTTGGAGCAACGACCACCTCTGGAGAAACTCTGGGTGTTTCTCCCCATTGTATGAAGCAGTAGCAGAACTAAGAGAATCAGAGAGCAGAACAATTCCTGAAATACAGAGAGAAATCCAATGTACTCATCTGCTTTGCTAGAGGAAAACTACAACAGAGAAATAATAGGATTAATGTTCTAATTTCACAGAATCAGTTACAATGAATCATTATTTTGTCTTCCAACTGCAAACCTGTTTATTACTGTGATAGAGTTACAACACAAAGAAGATGACGGATAAAGTCCAAATTTCATGTCACAGCATAAGTAAATGTATCTTCACAAAGTCTGAGGCCAGAATCTCTAATACTGTCATGCGTGCATTTGAATGCTTTTTTGTGCATTCTGGAATAATGTATGAAAACACCCATATAAACACAAAAACTATACATATACCATATAAAATATGCATCTAGTTCCACTTATACTTTAATGTAAAGTAAATCCCACAGCAATAGGTGAGTAGCCCGTTCTCAAAATACATTCCCTGAACATACCTCATTAAAGAGAGGAACCTAAAATACTACACTCCATTAAAACTAAAAATATGTCACTGTTCATGATGAATGGCTGTTTGGTATAAGGACTAGAATTATCCTATTGTAATCTGGTGCTAAACAGCAATTCCAGTTTAATTGTAGCAGCCCATGAAGTAAAGTAGTTGTTAAGATCACCAACAGTGTTAGTTCCTAGTCTGAAATTTCTAAAAATATCACTAGAATCTTATTTGACTGACTGAAATGTAAATAGCTGAATAAAATATTGCTGTTCAATATACATCATACATAATCTCTTACAATAGTTTATGACCTTGATCCCAACATCCACAGTTAATTAATTCACCCCTTTTCATATTAACAGATAACGCTGATCAAGCTGTACGAAATTTATGTTTGTCTGCTCATCAGTCAGGTGGACTCCTCAACAGAGCAGATAAGAGCAAGTCTGACCTGTCTTTATAGCTCCCAGGAGGCCAGGGCTAGAGCAAAACCACTTAATCTGCTTATTTCACACCATTAATGCCCACACCGCACAGGAATCAGGGCAACTGGTACAAGGAGACAATCTCCATGTTCAGAGGCTACCTGGCTTTCTTGTCCACATTCAACAGTGGCGAGATGGGCTGATTGGGAGAGGAGACATGCCAATTGCTGGGGGAATTGCCATGGGACAGAGTACTAGAAGCTAAAGGGGCCCAAGAGAGTTGTCTCACAGTCAAGGACCACTTCCTCCAGGCGCAAGATCCCAGCGGGTAGGAAGTCAAGAAAGAGAGCCAGGAGACCTGCATGCTTAACCAGGGAGCTGCTGGGCCAGTTTAAATGGGAGAAGAGTCTATGTATCATGGAAGCAGGGGCTGGCTGCTTGGGTGGCATTGAAGACAGTTGTCAGAGGATGTAGGGAAGCAACTAGGAAAGCTAAGGCCTCCTTGGAATTCAACCTTGTGAGGGAGGTTAAAGACAACAGAAAAGGCTTCTTCAAGCACCTTGCCGACAAAACTAACCGCAGAGGCAATGTAGGCCCACTGCTGAATGAGGCGGGTGCCCTGGAGACAGAGGATACAAAGAAGGCAGAGTTGCTGAGGGCCTTCCTTGCCTCTGTCTGCACTGCTGGAGACTGTCCTCAGGAGCCTCAGAGCCCTGAGGCCCCAGAGGAAGGCAGGAGAAAGGAGGAGTTTGCCCTGGTTGAGGAGGACTGGGCTAGGGATCAGTTTGAACCCTTGAATATCCATAAATCCATGGGCCCTGATGGGATGTACCCGTGGGTGCTGAGGGAGCTGTCGGGAGTCATTGCTAGGCCACTCTACATCATCTTCAGTAAGTCATGGGCATTAAGAGAGGTGTCTGAGGACTGGTGGAAAGCAAATGTCACTCCAGTCTTTAAAAAGGGCAAGGAGGAAGACGTGGGTTACTAAAGGACCGGTCAGCCTCACCT
>NW_009718542.1:0-48790 GCF_000703405.1 Apaloderma vittatum
TTATATTATATTATAAATTATATCTTTTTATAGAGAACAGTACTTCAATTACTGTGCGTTTGCTGATTGTTGTTTAACTGATCTGTGGGATTATACTACACTATATGAATGCACAGAGTACGTGTTCTGAGAGTGTGCCCACATTGATGTGAACTGAAGGTGTATGCATCTTATATTTATTACAAAATAAATAGTGACAGTCACAGGGGTAATCACAGTGAAAAGCCTAATTACAGATACGAGTTTTGGTGTGGTCTCAGCTGTCTGAATATAGTTCATAGGGAAGGTCTTGGATTCTTCCTCCAGTATGCTGTGCTCATAATCGTGGCAACTGATTTAGGAACAGAAGTGTCTTAGACTGCAGTCAAAGTCGAAACCATGAAGTTCTGAAAGGCAATTAAATATGTCTTTAAGCATTAGTCAAAGGAGAGAGACCCCTACCCCTCTCCACTTACGTACACCTACAAGTACTTGAAACATACCTGACCTTAAGGCAATAATTTGTAGCATATTATCAAACTCTGAAACAATTGAAGACGTTTCCGGTGCAATATACTATAATGGCAATTTGGAAAACTTCCTTCTTTAGCACATGCAGGATTGTCTATCCTAATCGACCCTGACCATTTTTTTCAGTCAGGCGTAGCTGCTTGGTTTTGCAGGCTCTGTGTTTGCTCATGCCAGAACACACAGGCCTGTGAAGAGAGCACTCTATGAGTTCTGCCTTGATACCTGAGTTTCTGATGACTTCTGTTACCTGTTTCTCTATGGCAGTTTTCTCATCCCCTTGGATGTCAGTTGTCTACAAGCACTTTTTCCAAAGTTTTTATGATGCAATAGCTTTGCCTCAAGGTACTTCAGTTCAAAATCTTTTCACCAGAGTTACTGATGGGATCTGATACAGTTCAAGGGAAGATTTCAAGAGTGTCTATAAAATAGTTATTTAGCTTTACTCCAGATGTTCATTTGTCAGAATCAACCAGCTGTAAAAGGCATGCCTGTGGATCCTAGAAGCTTCCTCTGCTAGTATATCCAGATAGGCTATGCATCAGTGCAGAAGAGAACTTAGCAGCAGTCTTTTAGCATTGAGAGGGGTTTTAAGAACAGATTGTCAGCTTCCATTTCTTGTATTTTACTGATTGGCACAAGCAGTGGTGCTAATCATTTTTAAGAGATTCAGACACAGCAGTTGTATAGATTTTGGTCAGTAAAGAAGGGAAGAAATTACAGTTGGCAAGTAGAGTCAGGCAGTGCCACTAGTTTACGTTCAGTGTAAGAAACACCATTCTTTCCAAAACACGTTTTTGTAAAAAAACTGAGAATGAATGGTTTCATCTGCAACTGTTGCTAGTCTGGAGATGGAATTTTGAATAGCTGAAATTAAAGTAATTAACTCTAAAAAACCCCCAGTTCATTCATAAGGTGGAAACACTGCTGAGGAAATTAAGTGATTTTCTATGTAAAAAACATCTACAAAACCAAATGATGGCTTCTGCACCATCATTCTATGCCCTTTTTGTAAGAAGGGAGTACCAACATTTACCTGCCTTTGCAGAGCATTCTGAAATGAAACTGCAGAATGCATTGGATGAAATCACCGCTTTTGATTTCATTAGGACTGTTACGAGAAATAGTAGAATCATGCATTGTATGGCACAGAAGACCTTGTGTGTTGGAATATTTACATGCTTAAAATGTCAGTGCTTACAAATGGATGAAGTGAGGTGGCTGCCCCAGTTTCTCCTGTTGGATAGAAAAGTTGACCTGTCTCTGTAACCTCTAACATCAGTCCATCAATCTCTCCGTGTCTGTTTAGAGGAAGTGTTCTTGTTTACTGAAGATCTTACGCACACAAGGAAATCTGCATAACATGCTTTCTGCAGACAAGAATTTACAGTAACCTTTATAGCTCTGATACAACAGACTGAAAATAATGCCAATAAACACAAATCACCACAAACAAGCATTAGACATCTTCAAATAAAAAGTAATTCCAATAATTCTGCTGATTGTATTTAACCTAACTTTTTCATCTGAGTTGGCTACTTCTACAGCAGGACACTTACCTCTTTTAGAAAGCTTTCCACCAAAACAAGAATGATGCTTAAAACATAAACAACTCATCTTCCCTCATCTCAGAAATCCCAAGCCTTTTTGTAACTGTCATAGTGAAGGAGCCAGGGGCTCCATGAAATCCACAAGGGACCTTTTTCCTGCCACTCTGTTTTCCATGGAAAGTACTCACCCTCTGCAGTGTAAGTCTTAAAACAGTCAGTTCAAGAAATATTTGGATGAAAGTTGTAGAAAGGCTTGACTAGAGTAAATACTTGTAATCTCTTACGAATTTGCCATGGTATTCCTGACTTACCACACGGAGCTGTGTACTAAATAAAGTCAGTAATTTGGTGGCTGGTCCTAACTTCTGCTGCATGAAACTGCTCTGTTGTTGTGTCACAGTATGGACTCGTTTTCTCTCCTAATTTGTTGTGCTTGCTCAGTGAAATTGAATCCCTTATCATTTCAGGCAAGTTTTGGAGAAGTTACTTTCCTCAGTGCAGATGGCTCTTTCCTCCAGATGTGGCAGGCAGCTAAGAGCTGCCTCATTTTTTTTCTTAACCCATCTGCCCATCTTGAAATCACGCTGATGCTATGGCCACCGTCGTACCGTGATTCTTGCCCCAAATCTGATTTTCCCGTGACTATAAATACATATAATGTGTTTCAGTCACAACATGCGCCACACAGGATCCTGGTCCCTAGAATAGCATGCTTTGGTTTGTTTGGTTTGTTTTCTTATCTGTTTTAAAGAGGGCAAAGTAAAATTCAAGGGCATGGCAGCCCCTGGGAGGGAGATGTCCCCGCTGGAAGCTCTCGTAGCAACTTGGCTCCGGCAAGGGTGTAGCCCTTCATGTTTGCAGCTGCAAATCTTCCAGCCTTGCATCTTCAGCCCAAGGCAGCCAAGGAGAACCTGTACCCTTTGCATTTCCCTTCACCCTGCTTGTTTCACTTGGGAACACAATGAGCTGTCAAAATTTCCTGCCCTGCTTCCACAGAATCCTTCCTTTCACTCCAAAAAGGATTCTTTATCTAAAACTGCTAATTGCATAAATTGTCAGAACAATTGTTTAGCTTGATTTTAAGGCAGAGAGGAAAGCGATGTAAAGGTCTGGTGGACTGATGAAAGTCACACTCAAAGTCCTCTGTCAGAGCAAAAAAGAGTCTGGTGTGTTGCCATGATCAGCCCTTGCCTTTCAGAAATTAAAAATCATGTGCTATGGTGTACATCTGTTGTAATTCCTATTTTTAGTATCTCTGTTGAGTGTACTTAGAGGTAATTAAAAGTAATAGGAAAGAATATAAATGTTTTCCAAACAAGTCAGCCAAGAAAAAAATGGAAGAAAGCAGGTGTGGTTGATTTAGCCTACCACCACTTCCTAACTAATCTTTCACTGACGATGTAGAAAGAGACTAGGTGGCACCTCGTGAAGTATTTTGAAATAACAGATTCATGAGGTAGAGCTCCTTGATAACATCTTTGACTCATCAGAAACTTGCCTTCCCCGAGGGCAAAGTTGTTAGTTCTTCTGCATATAGATTTCTGTAGTGCTAGGGACAGCCCAAACTTTTATTATCTGTAAAAAAATATAAAATTACACAAATAGCCAATTGGAATCATCAGTAGTTTTCCATGACTTTAGGCCCTTGGTTTTGCTGGTTGAGTAAAACTCATTCACTTATTTTCTTAGTTTGAAGAACATAAAGCTGGTGGCAAGTTTATCGATCATCTTGCATAGTCCTTCCTTAACTATTTCAGGTCATCTTTCAGTGTGTATAGAGCCCATGCCCTCAGCTGCTTCAATCGTTTTTATCTCCTCCTTCAGAATGATATTCCTCTGATCACCGATTTTGTTCTTTTCCTGCTCTGCTGCTTATCAATGGGTCGGCATTACTTCATGGTGATTCTCCTTTTGTGAAAGGGCTCTAGTGCCCTAATCATCTTCATGGAGGTATTCATCTTCCCGGAAAAATTCAGCTTTCTTAGAGACAGTATTTCAGATGAACTTATAGCAAGTGTTTCAACTAATGGCATCAATACCTCCTTTGATTTCCCTCTCTGTACTGCAGTTACCTTGCCTGACTAGTGTACGTGCGTGTTTGAGTTGACTAGGCTTTAGATCTGTAGGAGGCAGCAGCAGCATTGTGGAAGGAGGACGACCTACCAGTAAAATGAAAGTGGAAGCTGCAGGTAGCTGGACTGGAGAGCATCTAGGGCAGAGAAGGTGACAGTAGCAGTGAGCTTTATTTAAAGCTATGTGTATACCTAGTACGTCCCAGCTTTGTGTTATCAAGTCTCACTGACGGTCTCCTAATTCTGTCTGAAGATCATCAATAAAGATTTTTGAGACCATTCCCAATCTTCTAAAGATTGTGCAGTATTTGTTCGCAAGCAAAAGTTTCCTTTCTTTTAGTCTTTTCCAACTTCAGTTTTTGTACTCAGCTCTTGCCTTCTCTCGTATGTTTAACAAAATCCACATGGTTGAAATGCACTACAGTATTGATTTTTTTCTTCTGGTCTAACAGTTAGCTATTTTGAGGTAATTAAGTATCAAGTTTTATCTTGTATGGTCTATGGTAAGCCAACATTGTGTTTTCTTCTGTATTCCAGTTGTCTGCCTACCTTCAGTGTTCTCTTCCTCAAAATCTGGAGGTCATGCTAAGATCAGAGTTAGTCATTTTTTGGGGTATGATTGTGTATGATTTTATTTTTCTCTAATACTGTGGTACCTTTCTTGATCTGATTGATGCATTATTTTATGTCCAAGAAGAAAACTGGTCTTTCTGGGTTTACAGTATCATATGTCTTGAGGTTTTTTCAGATTTTTGGACTTTGAATTTCTCTCTTTTTTACACAAATCAACTTTGTGTTGATTTAGTCACGATTTTGTGTTGATTTAGTCAGGAGTGACACATCTATCAGTGTGTTAATGCAGGGGATTATTTGCAGTTTCCTGTTAATTCATTGGTGTGTACAGAACAAAAGCCTCAATCAAGGCATGCTCTGAATTTACACCCGTTTTTAATTTGCTGATGCTTCACTAGTGACAGGCTCAAGCCTGTCTGATTTTGGGGGGTTTATGTAATGTGTACCATATGCTTGCCATTCTTACTCTTTCTGCATGAATCAGGCAATCTGATGGGTCTACCTGTGGCAGAGAGCAATGCTTTTAAGTCCAGGTGCTCCCTTATGAGCTCTGACTCATGGGTGCTGATGAGTCTTGCTTCGATGTTTTAGAAACTCTCCAGCTATTTACTCCACCCTTCTGGCCTTGAACAGGAGGATCCCAGGGAACAAGTGTATATACCTCGCTTGCACGTGATTTTTAAAGTGCTGATGAAGGATAGACCCACGCTATTATCATACCTTTGAAGTGCAACTGCTGAAGAGCAAGGCAGAGGTTTGTACCTCCTGTCCCTGCTATCAGGAGGGATAAGTGGGGTCAACAACAGCTTGAGTTGTTTTGCATTGGTTCCTTAGAGCCAGTGGTTGGCAAGCGGGAGCTGAGTACAGGGAACACGTGTTCCGTCTCTGGAAACAAAAAAGCCAAGTGAAAATACGGGTGAGAGAAAATAGATTTATATTTATAATCAGAAGTAACTGTGTTTGAAATATTCTTAATGTGAGTGCACGCTCCTGTGTCTTTCGTACCTCTAAGGACCCCTAGAGGGCATGGAAGTTTTTCTGCACCTCGAACATTTAACTTAATAGTTCTGCTTGGCTTTCTTCCCTTGAACATAATTGCAAGCACATTTTAAGTGAACATTAGATAGAAAAAAAACAACAACCCAGCATCAAACTAGGTCCCTTTATGCTGTGAGATGTTTTCTTGTTTATAAACACAAGCAGTAGAAGCTAGCACTAGCAGACAAATACTTGAATTATTTTTGTTTAGATTAATCAGATGCTGTATTTGTATGCCAGAGGAAGCACAATTCAAACTAACCAATAATTCATAATTTTATTGCAACCTTTAAGAGGCCTAGAGTGTGAGCTGTCTGAGGAAGTACAGTGGGTATGCTTTCAACACTATGACTTGTGTTTCTGTAGAGGCGGAATTGGTATTGTGAAGACCTAGAGTACTCTAATCCAAACCTTTAATTCTCCAAACTTCATCTTATTTAAGAATTTTTATTATTTTGGACTCTTGATTTGCCTATAAAGAAATGAGTACCTTACATTACAAGATATTTAAGGGTATGGAAATGTAAAAATTACATCTGCTTCCCACTATTCCTGTCTACTTGTAGAGAGGTTTTTTAACTTCCTCATCCTTGGTAGCATTTTTTTCCTTAAATGAGTTTCACCTGTTTCACCAGTATTACATTTTAAGTCGGGAACTAATCAGTGTGAATTATACAATGACACTAACTCTTAGTATTGTATTTTCACTTTATGATGTTTAAATATACATCCTTAAGTTCTGGAGCAATGTTTATCTAAGAACATCAGGTTTTACTTACATAAAGCAGCTTTGGTGTTTGAGGAGAAAGCTGACATGTTCCAGAGTGCTCAAAGAGCAAAAAGTAAACCAAAACCGATCAACTGAACAAACAAAAACTATCTTAGGAAAGATACTCAGATTTTGGGGGGAGATTTTTTTATCAACTCATGATTTTGAGACTAGTCCCACAGCTTTGGAGGTCAGATGGACTGTGAGCCTCGTCCAGCATTGAGACCTTTGATGATGGTCAGAATCCAACTGGGCTTGTCTGGGAACAAAACTAGACCCCCTAGACTACTCTTGAAGCAGTGAGAGTCTACTTACTGGGAAAGAAGCTGTTCAATAGGATAAACACGAGGGGTTTTTTGTGCCTTTGTTCTGATAAGAGGATCAGCTGTACTGCTTTACTCAATTACCCAGAGATGTCATGGGAGATGATTATTTGGACCTCAATTTTCCCACTGGAGGAGTGTAACGTCATCACTTTGAATAGAAAATAGATTTAAACAGCAAAGAAAGGCAGCTGCAGCTTCTAACATCTCCGGGGATTTTGTGTTTTGCAGGAGATGCACGGGTGAGAGGTCAGACAGGGGTTCTCTCCGAGCGCCGTGGCTCCTTCCCATTTATAGACTTCTGTCTTCTTAACAGTAAGTGCAACCCTTGCTTCATGTCTGTATTTAAAAAAAGTAAGTAAAAATCTGTATTTGAAGTATACGAACCAAAGTATCTCATTTCATATGTATCTGCAGTTCAGCTGTCTTCACACAGTCAGCATTAATAATTCTATTATTCCCACCCAGTGTTTGGCTGTGAAATGTTTTAAAAGTGTGAATACTGTCCATAATGCTGAGTCTGTCAAGTAAATACAGTAGTGCCATGGAGCATGCTGTGGGGGACAGGGGATGCTTAAGAATTAAAAAGATAAACCTTTGTGTCCTTTAGCTTCTTAGCCAACAGTTGGAACAGATTTATGTGAGTCTGTTATCCGGTCATATAGAATTGGCACAGAAGGAGAGCATGTGACAGCACTGACCAGTGGTTTACAATAACATTAATTTTTCCAACAATTAGAGCCCAATCCAAAGCCCCATGGAGTCTTCTCATTGACGTCAATGGATTTTGGGTCAGGCCAGCAGTGAACATCTGTTAAAAATAATCTTAACCTCATTTTGATTGAAGTTATTTTGCCACTGTTGTAAATAAAGGAGGGCAAATCTAAAAGAAAAGAAAATAGTTTGAAATCCTGTTGGCTCTTTTTCATCTTATGGATTCTCTGTGCTGCTGCAGACCCATTAGCCAGTGTGCAAAAAAAATAAAAGAAAAAATAACATAAAATATAAAATAAAAAGTAAAATAAAATAACAGAGAACACTTAGTATTGGGCCCCGTAGCATTCGGTCTGGATGCTGTGTTGAGACACAGCCAGATCTCAGTGTGTCCTAGTGTACTGCAGTCTTCTCTGTGTAACCTTTGAAACAAAAGTTAGTTATTGTCTTAATCAAAATGGACTGAAACTCTGGCAATTTGCTTAGTGCTGACACTTAAGCTTCTTCCGATTATGCCTTTTATTAAAAAGCAATTATCAAACCAGAGTTTTACATCTCCATTTTGTAACTGCTTGCCCAAGTGCATGGGGAAAGGGAGGGGAGGTAGGCAGCAGGGAGAGGGGAAAAAGCCCAGCCACCAGGGGGGAGGTTTGGCTGGGGGGCATGTGAGGTTTGGCTGGGAGTCAGGAGGAAAGAGGAGCAAAATCAGGACTTGGGCTCAGATCAGCCGCATTCACCCTAGCTGGCAAAGTTCCTGCCACCTGGCAAAGCGCTTGCTTTCACTCTTCCTGATAAAAGGTATTTTCTAGGTCGTAAGTCCATCAGAGTGCTTGCTGTGGCTGAGGCAGAGAGACATAAGGGGGTAAGCAGGTCTTCCCAGGACAAAGGAAATAATGTACTGGTTGAGTGGAGCTCTGGGGATAATTTAGTCCTGGCTTGTCAATGAAAAATGTGAAGAAAAACATGTTTTAGGCTAGCTAGAAGTATTTCTGTTGATGCCCTTATAAAGACTGAAAGAAAATAAAACACTTCTTTTAATTCATGAAGCAGAAATGAGTATATAGAATCATAGAATAGAATCATAGAATGCATTGGGCTGGAAGAGACCTTTATGTTTACATTCGAGTGTGACTTATTTGTTTCCTTTTTATTTTGAATACACACACACTATTTAAAATTATCATCCTGCGTTCTTTCCACTCCCTGGTTAAAGAAACCAAAAACTTGTAATCTCTGTTTTGTGATGATAGGGCTTTCACTGTTATTCTAGTTGAGAGGCGTCCCTGCCCATGACAGGGAGGTTGGATTAAGTGATCTCTAAAGTCCCTTCCAGCCCAGGCCATTCTATGATCCTCCAGCTTTCAGATCCTCTGAGCTTCTGGGCAGTGCTGGTGCAGTCCAGCTGCCTGGGGAGAGATCCGTGGGAGGAGATGTACCGGTGAATACTCAATACTGAACTTAAAAGCAGTTCCTCTTTCTGCATGCTCCTCTTGTCCCATGGAGGAGGGGCCCCTGGGAGTTGACGTTCCTGTACTCTCTGTCCTGGGGACCTCTGAGTTGCTCTTTTTTTTAACTGATTTTCCATAATTTGAAAGAAGTCACCATAGCTGATCGTGAGATCTATGTAAGGAAAAGCAGTGATCCAGATTTTTGATTTCCCATTGTTACCAATTTTTTATGTATTTACTGCTTTCTGCCTAGGGAGTGATGTTGGCATAATTTTTTAGTGCAAACTGAAGAGAGATTTTTAGGCACGTGGCTACTGGTGTAGTAGATGGCCAGTGCATTGGTCTTGACTCACTCAGTGGCCTTCGGGTAAATGAAGATGCTCTGTGTTGGAGGACGCAGGCGTGTGTTCACCAGGAAGTAAACAGACTTTTGTATTATTTATTCATGTACATCTATCTGTCAAATCCATTTCTGCTGTGCATACCATACAAGCAGCAAAAGCCACGGTACAGGCATTCTGTTGAAAAGAAATGTGTATAAATGTCACTACTGCAAACTTTTTTGTAAAGTGCCTAACTAATACTTGCAGTAAGATTTTTGGCACTGTGTTACATTTGTTTGGGGGCAATAACTGACAGGCAGCAACTGTAGACTGAAAGCTGTCAGAGTAAGAGAGGGATGAGTCAGAGAAAATTTTATGGTAAATATCCTCAGAAGTTATAAAGAAATGCAACATAAACATCACTCCAGCTTCTCACTAATTCAGACAAACTGATCTTAAATAGTGATTATTCCCTCTGACATCTGAAATATTATTCCAAATAACAGTACTACCCTTGTTTTAAAGTAGGGGAAAGCTGAAGCTCATTCTTGAACAGAGTTGACATTCATTTTGAAAATTGACATTTAAAAAAAAAAGTTCGCGACATTGCTTTTTAATGTCAGACTGAAGGTTACTGGAATTAACTTTTTAATGTGCTCACAGATTCAGTCAAACTAGTGGATTTTTCAGTACTATGCCTATTAAGGGTTAACACAGAGTAGACCGTATCTTTTGTTTTTCCTGGACTCCTGCAGTATAAAGTTGCTGTGTAACTTAAGACACCGTTAAGTCTTTTTGGATAGGAAAACTTCCTGCGGTCTGAAAAATGGGATCTTCTGTAGCCCTAATCAAAGCCAACTGGATTAATGTTGGCTTCTTGCTGTTTGAGCTAACGTCTATGATGCCGTCTACACATTCCTCCAGTGCCTCTGTGCAATCTATAGAAAGTTCATGAGTGTTATTTCACCTTGTCAGTGCCAGGCTGTCAGGACCGTGAGGATTTTACAGGGTCCTGTCTAGAGGATATGCAAGGCTTTAGCATCTTCCTGCCTTTTCTCTGCCTAGTTGCAAGCTTTTCCTTGAGCTGTAGTTGCACTAGTGGGTTTGGGGACTCTTAGGATGACTCTGGAATACAAAACTGAATGTGAAATATCCCTGTGTCCTAAGAACTCCTCGGTTGTGCATTGCAGGTGCATATGTCTGCTTCACCCTCTTGAGTCGGTCCCTTCAAGTTGTGGAGACTTGTGTGACCGATGGATACACATTTGTATTGACAGTATTGAGTCAGAAGCTTGAGGAGAAGCTGCGTAGCAGCTCCTCTCACCAGGGAAGCTGTGGCAGCTGATGCTGACTAACCAGCCGAGTGTGAAGATCCCCAGGAGGCAAGTCGAGCATCCCTTCCTCCCTCCGGCTGTTATAAGGCAACAGGGCGACTTGCTCCTGGTGGCCACAGATATACCCCTGAAAAAGAAAAAAAAAGCTGAAAATGTTCACTCGTTCACTAGAGTGCTTATGAACAAATACTCAGATATTACAAACTCCTAAACTAAAGGATACAAGCTTTGCACAGCCCGATAAGTTTGTAGGAAAATGGGGAGAGGGTTTTCTCTTCATGCAAATAAGGCATTTCTTAAAATGGGAGCAGCGGAAGAGGAAAAGACTTAGCAGTAGACAACTTTTTTCCGAAGGAGTAATGGGATGGAGTAGGCAAGTGTTAAGTGCCATCAAGCAGCTGAATACAATGTATAAATGATGTAAGGTTGATTCTAAACCAAACCTCACAAATTTTAGGAAAGTTTGACTCTGAAGTTGGTAGCTCTAGCTTGTAACTGAACCTAACGCAGGTTGAGATTAAGGATGACAGTTTATTGGCACTTCTGCATTTCTGTGAATTAAATAAATCTTTTTGTGTTCACAGGACAGAAAAAATGAGTTAAACTGAATATTTGTAGTATAATAATTTAGAATTTGAAACACTTCTGCAGTGAAAATTAAATTGATGCCATTTTCCTTTCAGCAAACCATAGCTTGGATTTGAGGACTGTAGGATTGGATTTGGATTAAAGGGCTGTTGGGTAACGCAGCAATAATTTAGTTCTTTGATTGACAAAGTTGCTCAGTGAGTCATTGAACAAGATCCTGCCAGTGACTAATGTGCATTGATTAAAATAGATTTTGTTATAGCACGATGAGTTCTGCTGGTGACTGTGATGGTACATTTCTTCATTTTGTTAACAAGAAGTTGAGAGAAGTCCTTGTGATAAATCTAGAACTTTAGGTAATGGTGCATCAATAAGCAAGAAGACCTCAACCTTCTCTGGTTATATTAGGTGCTTCGACTTATTGTGAGGTGAAACTAGTAACAAAATAGCATAGTTTACATCTGAGTAACTTTTTATTTACAAATTTGCTTGTCAAGCTTTAAGTCAGAAGACGAGGAGATTCTCAAGATTAAAGTGATTGTTTATGCTAACCTTTTCTCTGGATTGAATTTTTGCTTGCAAATTACAAAATTATTAGCCCCGAATGGTCTTAATTAAATGTATCTGTCATGGAGTAAGATAATGAAAACAATTTCTGCTGGCGTTTTTGACTTTTCCTGAAAAATTCTTCATTAGAAGCACTTTGATTTTGTTACAGTATCAGTCATACCATTTTGTTATTTTTCATCGACTTGTTTTCAGTAAGCCATCCACAGTATCCCAGTGTCTGATGGAAGTCACATCTCAATATACTGATCTTGGAGGGATAACAAGGAAAGAGTAATACGTCACCTGCAAAGTGGAGTTGCTGTACCGAAAATAGTGTTACCCAAAGAAATTTCTGTTTCTTGCACCTTATGTAGCAGGAACGTAGGGTAGGAGCTGAAAATACCTAAAGGTCAAAATACATCTGTAGATACTCCAAAGGTATATCTGCATATTACCTAGGATCTTGCTATTGTCATGGAGGCAGAAATTGAGTCCAGAAGAACCCCAGCTGCTTTAAGCTTAGCTTAGCAAATTAAGTAAATATAGACGAGGTACTTCTAGTACAAGATGATGATAAAAAGTTATATTAGTATCATAGCATGGCCTAGGCTGGAGGGAACCTTAGAGGACATCTAGTCCAACCTCCCTGTCCTGGGCAGGGACGCCACCTCTCGACTAGACCAGGCAACACATGGGGACCAAGCGGGAATCGAACCCGTGACCTCGGTGTTGTCATTGTTGTTACCGCTGCGCTCAAACCACTGAGCTAACCAGCCCCCTCAGTATTAGGTACCATTTAGTCTCTGTCCTTGATTTGCTGTCTGAGTCAAGCAAAATATTCTGTGTTTCAGTTTGTTTGCAAATAAAAGTGATGCTTTACAAGGATGTAATGAATTAGGTACTGCAGAAATGAAAAGTGATGTCAAGGTTAGTAAGAGAAGACATGAACTCATGAAAAAGTGTCCATCTCAAAGAACCAGAGTCTGTGGATATTTGAATCTGTGGTTTCTGCCTGTCTGCAGAAGGGTCCATTTGCAAAATTTACATGCATTTTTGGTTTTGGATTTTGAACACTCCAGGGCTTTCAGGTAGGGCCCATCTCCAGGGAAAACAAAACTTAACCACAGCTATCAACCCAGAACTGAACCATCAAGTAACCTGAACCCAAATGAGTGAGGTTGAAAAGAGTTTGGTTAAGTGTCTTGTTTTGTTGCCTTTGGCTAGAAAAAGAAGTGGGAGTGAGAGATGCTTTTTTAGATATTTCTGATCCAGGTTAAATTAGGACGCTAAAAGTCATGTGAGGAAGTTTCAAGGGCTGATTGGATTACTTGGATCCCAACCCAGCCTGTGGAGATGAGTCCAAAGTTCCAGATGGTTATTAAATTTAAAAGGGAGAGATCTTAGGAGGTCTGTATCACTTCTACATAATGCCTCCCTTAGTTCCTTATGGATAAGCACGTCCAAAAGATAGTCATCAACATCCCGAAGGCGCATAGCCTTCTTTATCTGGTTAACTTGTGTCTGGTTTGAATGGGAAGAACATTTCCAGGACTGAAGTCAACCTATGGCCTTGCTTTCAATTGCCTATTCAAGGAAGAGGAATTGAAGTTCTTGACACACAAAGATTGTTCTGTTTGCTAGTGACACTTCACTATATTTGAAAATTCTTCCTGTCACTATAAGTCAGTCTGGTTCTCCCTTTTCATCTAATAACAGCAAGTTTTTTTGGTTTGGGATGTTGTTTGCATTTTTAAGTGTTTTAAAAGTTGTTATCTGAAAAACTTAAGGTAGATGGAAGTGTGTGTTCTCCTTCCTGCTGTTCATCCTCCTTGTTTAGCTTACAGTACATTTGTAGAAAACGAAAAGTGTTTTAGAAGTTGTTATCTGAAAAACTTAATGATAAGGTAGATAGAAGTGTGTGTTCTCCTTCCTGCTGTTCATCCTCCTTGTTTAGCTTACAGTACATTTGTAGAAAACGAAAGCCAAAACTTTTGAAAGAAAAACTTTTTGATTTGTCAGGGCCACTTCACTGTTTAGTTTGAAAAAAAATTTGAAAGAATTATTTATCTTACAGGAAACTATGCACGTTTTGTCTAAAAGCATCTCTGGAGACTACTCTGAGTGCCATTCACGCTCTTCATATGCTGTCTTGCAGAAGTCCAGTTTTACATTTGTCTTTACCTGGTATGGGGAGCAATCTCCCTGTCTACCATAAGCTGTTCCCATGGACTCTTTAAAGCAAACACCAATAGAGTATTTGTCTTGATTTGAGCTTAACAAAACCTGTTTTGTTCACTGATTTTTGCTTCTCTGTTCAGTCTCTTCTTAAAGATTGTACTTCCTGAAGTTAGCAGCATGTTTTTGCAGACAGTATCTGCAACTGGCAGTGATAACAGCTGATGTTTGCAGTTACTGCCTGGGACTGCGATGCAGAAAGGCTCTTGCTGATACTTATTCCCATAGTGACCAAGGCCACTGCTGGGTCTTGTGTGCCACGCTGGGGCTGCCAGGTAGTAAGAGGGGTCACAAGGAAGTAAAAGGTTGCACCTCTGGGGGGTAATAGAGAGCACAAATGTCCAACAAGAGTATTCCATTCCATATATGTCATATTCAGTATAAAACAGAGGAATTACGAGGGTTTAGGTCTCTTCTCTTCTGCAGTGGCCAAGGAGGACTCCATCTGATTTTGTGCCTTTGATCCCAATCCTGAGTTCCTGAATCCAGCTCCCATGTCCAGCTCCCTGCCACTGCTGAGCCTGGGGCTTCCCCGGTGCTACCTGCTCTGCAGCATCAGTGAGGATTGCTATGGGGTGGGGGTGGGGGGATGCGAGAGGAGTTGGGTTCAATATTGGATTTGTATATATGTATATCCCTGTTTGATCTCCACGTGTTCCCTGTTTGGTCCCCATGTGTTGCCTGATCTAGTTGAGAGGCGCCTGATCTAGTTGAGAGGTGTCCCTGCCCATGACAGGGAGGTTGAATTAAATGATCTCTAAGGTCCCTTCCAGCCTAGGCCATTCTATGATTCTGTGTGCCCTCAAACACTAACAAAATGTAGCAGTTTGGGTTATGAATGCTTCAGGAGAACTCATGAGAACAAGGAAAACAAGCAGAAAACCTAGATGTGCTTCACACACAAAGTCTTAGTAAACACTGACCTGATTATACAGGTTTGTAACATTTTTTTAATACAGGTTTGAGATTCAGTTCGATTGAGGATGTCCCTTTAAAAGTTTCCAAGTGATGCATGACCCATTCTGCCACCCCACCTTCTTTTCCGTGATTAGAAAAGGGAAAGGGTGTACTGAAGATAACACTGAGGATACTTTCCAAATGACTAGAGGAAAAGAAAGAACAAGGAGAAGGGATCATTAAGATGATAAATGGAAGTTGGGTTTGCTGTTATTACAGGTTATGTTGCTTTTTCTCAAGGGGAGTGAAGGGAGAGGGGATGTGATCATTTCCTCTTGGAGAAACTGTAATCAGCTATATAACATTTGCAGTTTTAGGAAAAAAGGTCCTGACCGTTCTACTGTACAAAGATTGAAGTGGCAAAGTGAAGGTTCATATTGAAATGATAACAACTTTGTGGTGAAATGGAACACAACATGCTGTTTCCTGAGGACTTTCAGGAGCCTTAATAAAAGATGCCAAGAGGTTTGTTTGCGTAAAGATGATTGATGACCCAAATAAAAGCTGCAAATTGTGGAGAGAAACACATCTAAATTAATCCTAAATTTTGATTTAATCTATTCCTCTTCCTGCTATTAAGGCTAACTGGTCTTTGAAATAATAATTTCTCCAGAACTTGGTGTAAGGGGATAATTTGGTATATAGACGAGATAACCTGCATAATTCTTAAGTTCTGTAGTCTCTTTCAAACAGTGTCAAAAGGGATGTATTTTGGGATGAGGGGAAAACTGTATAACCAGTGTTCTTTCAGATACCAGAAAACGTGCAGGAAATTTAGGATTTGAAAACTAAGCTGTTAGAAGCTACCCTTATCTCAAGTCATGTTCAAAGAAGAGGAATCCCCACAGCAAGGAAAATTGATGTCCCAGAACTTCTCATGTTTCATAAACTACGTTAGCCAAAGAAACACATGAGTATCTCTTCTGTAAACAAGGCGCTACACTGATTTTGTGCATTTGTGCACATTGCTGAAGAATAGAATCTTGATTCAAAGTGGAAAATTTTTAAGATCTTTTTTCCTACTTCTAATTTTCTGGTTTTCTCTGATGTGTTCACAGTCCACCTTTCTTTCTCACAGTATCTTCCTGGTTGAAAAAATATGGTTACTTGCATTAAAAAAAAGGTGTAGTTGCAACCCATATGAACAATGGCAGCTAACAGAAAGCATTTGACCTCTAAAACTGAATTCTATCAGAAGTCAAGGAAATTTTTAGACATTAGGGAGGCAAGTAAAACCAAGATATTTATAATACAACCTTTCTGGATTCCCATATAGTATGAGGATTTCTAGACTTACCAGCTTTCAGTATGACACTTGCCTATCTGTAGATAGATGTAGTGCAGGGTGTTCATCTCTGTCTTTGTAGCTGCAGTGACCAATGTATATTCAGACAATAAATTTGGCACAATCTCACTGTTTTTGAATCAAAACTGTTTGTCGGTTTCTCACACCAGTTGCAGGCGACTGAGAAGTACAACTGGGATATTTTGAGTTTCTTGGTCCTTGTACACTAGGCTAAAAGCTTTCAAGCAACAATCCTTTTACATAAGTTTCTGGTGCTTTGTGCATTTTCTCAGGCCTTTCTTCGAAACAGCAACGTTTTTTTTCTAAAGGGTTTCTGGACTGTAAGGTGCAAGGTAATGGGAAAGCCTAGACAGTGCAGAGAGAAGAGTTTATCTGTCCTTCTGGTTTAACAGTGCCATCTCCAGAATTCAAATTTAAGATGTTAAATTTTGAATTAATTTTTAGATTACGTGTGCTAGTTCAGCTATCCCTACTCATGCTGATACTGTTTTTTGGATAATAAGATAAATCCACAATGTAAGAAGATATTAAGAAGACACAGTAATTTTTTTTTTTTCGATGGTCACTGCTGTGCACGCTTCTTTATGAGAAAAATTTAGCAACCAAATCATGGAATGAGTATGCCAAACAAAACTTGAGTAAAGGTGATCTAAATGCCTTGCATGATTATGAAAACAAACAAACAAACCAACCAAAAGCCCCAAATAATTATTCCTTATAAGTCAATTACTTATTTCTTGGTCTCTCAGATAAAAGCATTCTAATCAGCTGCCACGCCAGAAACAAGTGCAGGAAATTACCGCCATAGTCTGTATGACCAGAGACAAATTGTTTCTCAGAGTCCTCACTGTTGGCAAACTGGCTGGACGGTAAATTGCGGGTCTGTTCCTCTCCCCTTATCTTCCAGATGCTCCAGCACTTTTCTGCCAGTCCTGCCTGACTCTTCAGATGTAGAGCAGTGGCTGAGTACAGAATGTCTTTGCATCCTCGGAAGAAGGGAAAGGGTATTATAAACTGTATGAATCAAAGACAAGTGCTTGAGGGCCTGATTTATTCTGCATCCTTTTGGAAAGAAGAGGAAAAACATTTTCTGCTTCTGAATCAGTTGGCTTTTGAAAAGTAATGAAACTGTTGTTATCCACACATGCTGCTGGGTGACCCATTTTTGTTGTAAGCTGAGGTGCAATAAAACAAAAAAAGGCAATACTGCAAAGGAAAACTGAGGGGCGGGCCTTATTTGAATGCATAACCAATTTTGCTTCCTTTGAAGGAACGGCAACAAAGTAATGAATGTCTGGTGTAGGCTTAAGTACATCCTTGTCCAGATTTGATTGACGTGATTGTTTCTGGATGTTAACTCCACGTTGTTAAGGTAACCTCTGTCGTTTTTATATTCACGTTGCCTGCGGGCACGCGCTAGCACAGCGATGTGAAAGAAACCTGAAAGAAAACTGTAGCAGTTCCTAGTGCAGGAAACCTCTTTCCCGTAAATAACAGAGGTTGGGCATGTAATGAGCCCTAGATCATGTTAAGGCGAGCAGAGTAACTAGAGGAACTTTGTTAGGAGAGAGAAGGCAACCACTGATTCCTGTAGCTCCTTAACCTCTGGAGGCCCGCGTGCAGTACCCAGGCATCGTCCACAGTCTGATAGTGCACATACGTGATGTGGCTGTCAAATTACCTAAAGAAAATCGCAACCACTTTTGCTGCCCACTAAAACACATCAGGAGATGTTCTGTGAGCTCAGGCTGCCTGTGTTTTTGAAGGTCGAAGTTAAGCTTTGGGGGAAATGCTTATGCGGGTGCTTCTGTGAATGTGTACGTAATTCATACAATATGTCTATATAATTCATACAATAACTTTCTTCACTCTAAAAAGAAGGGTTTCTCCAACCGCTGTGCTAGGCAGTAACTCCACAGGATATGAAAATGGGCAACTTTTAAGAGATACAGATGATGGGGTTTTTTTAGGCAAACAAAACATTCAGAAGTTGCCACAATGATTAAAGATAAACACAGTTCTCAAGGGAGGTTTTATGGGTGTAAACAAAAGACATTCTTGCTTGTCTTTCACGTTCATTTCAAAATTGCACATAATTACTAAATGCTTCCCATGTGAGCCTTGCAGCCTGTGTTCTTTAGATAATACAGCATAATAACTAGATAATACAGCATATGGTTTAGCGCCCATAGTTCCACAACTATATCCGCAGCGATATCCACAGTGATATTTTTGATTCATTTACTTGTAGTTCAGTTTAACCTAATTAGAAATAGCTATCAATAACTCTTTATGTTTCAAAGTCACCATATCACTTATGTCAGGTGTTGTCAGTGAAATTTTATCTTTACAATTTAAATTGGAATTTATAGTTGTTGGTAAAGAACTTATATGCTCGGTGTATTACTGTAAGTCATTCACATAAATCCTTAATTTCATCTTAAAACTGCATCTTGATTTTGTGTCGGTTAGTGGATCCCATATGCCAGGAATGACTCTGCTGCTGGATGATTCAGGTGCAATGGCTAAGCTCAGGACAGAATTTTAACATTCACTCCCAGCTGCTTCATCTTTTGCTCTTCTTTTTCAATCCTTCTTTTTGTCTCAAATTTGTATGGCTGTGCTTTTCTTTTTCGTTTCACACTGATCTTTGCAGGGGAAAGAGAAAATGATGATGAGATTCTAATAGTAGGGAGGGGTGTTGTGCTCAAAGCAGTGCAAAGCCTTAGTCCAATTTTATGCAAGATACCATCATGATAAGGTATGTTATTGTGGATAGCGTAGTAAAATGTTACAGGTTTTAGCAGTCCAAGTCCTGTGATTCACAGACAAATCAATTATTACTGAAATGACCCCAAGGATGTGATTTTAATATGATAGCCTTTAAGTTAAGATCCAGAGGTTGCAAGTAGACCTCCCGCAGTGCGGGATTTGGGCAAAAGCCCTGTTTTGAAGATGCATTTCCTCCCACTCTTTACCAGTATTATGAACTCCTTTCCTTATGCATGAAAATGAGGGTATATTTTTTGCATAATATATTGTGATATGGTGCTCATCTGAAACAGCAAGTCGTATTTCAGACTGTCTGCCAGTCATTAAATTTCACTTGAGGCCCGGGACAACCATACGGAGCAATGTGACAAAGCAGTGGCAACAAGCCTTATGGTTCAATTCAGATAATATGTTTCACAGTAGGAAATTATTTATTTCAAGCTGATGCATTTGTGGTTGGGTAAGTATTATTTGTGCTACTGAAATAATTTGGTAATCCAAAGGATAAAATAACTACTTTGTAATTTGGTGTATGTCTACTTGTTAGGACTCAGGCCAGACTTCACCTTCAGATTACTCACAGCAAGTTTATGTGCGAGTTTTAAAGGCAGTTTAGGGGAACATAGATGGTAATTTCAGTCATCTGTCTGTAACTGAAAAAAACAGGTATTAACTTAGATAAAATGAGTTGAAGCAACTACTAAAAGGAAGTTTTCTGCACTTTAAAATTTAAACTTGCTACCTGAAGCAATGACAGTTTGGGGGAAAAGATGGAATTAGGAGAGTTGGGAAGCTGAGAAACTGTTGGCACAATTTAAAAAGTGAATCACTTTTAAGAGTGTTTTGTTAGCCAGGATTTAAACTGAATGCCAGCCACTTCTTAGCAGCACTATATAAATGAAAAGAAATGCAAAAACAACTCTACCAGTTCCTCCACATGTTGCTGTCACTGGGTAACTGTTAGCACCTACGTTAGTCACTCCTTCAATGGGCCGTGAAATTGTTCCAGCTTTTAAAATGTGTGAGGGAATTAAGGCAGGTGCTGGCACATCATAAATGAAAATCTAACCTTCAGGCTGGTACAGTAGTGACATTGTTACTGTTCACATTCTTGAAAACACATGGCTTGTCAAATTGCAATAACATTCTGTGCTTTTATATTATTAAAACTTCATGGGGTCTTCGGGCTGCCCACAAGAAGTGTGAGACTTACAGGTGTAAGAAAATGTATTAATTATTGATATTCAGTGTGTAAGTATGTTTTTTTGTTGTTGTTATTACTGACTTTGTGTTGCTCATAGCTGTTGAATTGCTTAAGGAAGAAAAAATTTGCTACAGAAGGTGCCCACACGTGCAGTTGGAGAAATCAAATATTGAACCATCTTTGATCAAAAAAACCTTAATGACTTCTCTGAAAAACCTCTCAGAATAATAATACTCTTAAAACACCATGCAAAGTCATATTTTAATTTCACAACAGAACAAATGCTGAGCATTTTTTCATGAAAAGAAAGAGCAGAATAGTCATCTTCAGTTCATGGACGTTTTTCCTGAGCTCTTATTTAAACCTAAAATCCGGTGAATTGCTATGCAGCTTCTTACCTGGAACAATCAGCACTGTTTTCTAAAAGCAGCGATTCATCTTCAGTTTCTTACAGGGTTCCCCTTACAAATAAAATGGTGTTGAATCTTACTGTCTTCGAACAACTGTCCAGTTTCTGTCCTCTCGTTTTCCAAAACTTATACCAGACTGCAAACGCAAAGCATCACAATGACACGTGAGGTTCTGTTAAAAGTTCAGACGAAAGAGCTGTTACAAGATTTAGTTTTAGTTTTTATTTTTCTTACTAATAATGAAGTAATTTAATTACTCCAATTACTGATTTAATCACTGTATAAAAATGCCCTTATTTTTTGTGTCATACTTATGAGCCTTATATGATAATCTCCTGATACAGCATTAGTGAACTAGAATTCTCCTGGTACTGAATAAGAAGAACATATTCTGTTGTGTAACCAGAAATGCATGTATTGTCTGAATATACTTGCTTTCCTAATTGTAGATTTTCATCGTTTATAGTTTTCCTTAATAGGTAGAAATTACAGCAGACAATACAACAGGATTATTAACCTATTCTTACTTCTTTCTCCCTTTTCTCTCATTTTCCCAAAGCGAGTCATTCACTTGTACTTTCAAACTGTATTTTGAGGTCTCCTTTGGTGTCACTTTTTTGGTTTTATATGCTAATGCTATGCAATTCTAATATAGTCCAGTGACACTCCTGTGAGGTAGCAAGGTAATGCTATTTTCAGATGTATAGCCAGGGAACAGAGGAACAGAAGAGTAAGAGCAGCTTTCCTGTGCCTAACTCTGTCTGATCATTTAGGCTCCCGCTAGACACCACAGTTAGGTGATAGATCACACCCCCCAGCCTCGGGTGACAGGCAGTGTACTCGGCTTAGGCCTTCCAAGTCCTATGGTTACTCTTTTTCCTGGAGGAAATTTCCTGTCTGAAGTAAACACGTATATTATACTGAAGTATCGGGATTTGAATACTGCTTCTTCCTGTGGATTGGCAAGGAGCATGAGCTTTATGATTTTTGTATCACTGTGTTAAAGGTTTTGCTGTTTCTTTTGTTAAGTAATTGAGAATGTCATCCTTTGTCTTGGGTCTCATGTTTTCTGTACCAATTGCTTTTCACAGATACTACACTCTCAGGGGAAATCGGCACCAAGAAAAAAGTGAAAAGACTGTTAAGTTTCCAGAGGTATTTCCATGCATCCCGGTTACTGCGTGGAATTGTACCACAAGCCTCTCTGTACTTACTGGATGAAGACTACCTTGGGCAAGCAAGAGTAAGACGGGTCTCCGGATCTCCATTTCTTTTCATAATATCCCAAAGAGTGTCAGTTTTGTTTCAGTCTTGAGATAAGCGAATGTATGGCTAATCTTTCTTAAATGAACTCCTTTACTTGTCTGCCTCACCATAAATAGACTGCCCATTTTTTTTGTGTGGTTGCACAAGCTTTAAAGGCTTAGTCTCAGAGCAATAAGAAAATGTCTGAATGTATTCAGCGTTTTCAGATTCTGTCAACTGAAGTTATTATCTGGATTTATTAAAGGATGAAGGATCCCTGGCTGAGTTACTGATCTAAGTAAGTGCAGCCTTGACACAGGATTTAGTTCATCCTCTTGAAAAAAGACAGCTGTCTCTCAGCTGGTGTGGAGCCGCTATTAGGCAACCCACACTAGCTCTTCGTAATGACAAAAGCTAGGGAACAGGCAACATTCACTGCAAAGAACTTCATGATAATCAAAATATAGTTCTCTCATTTTGCATATCTTGTACTTGCTTCAAAGGGTATTTTCTAGTGAAACTTGCAAAACTGATGGCATTGGGATTGTGTGCCTAGGCAATTTTTATCCTCTGCAAGAGATTACATGACAAAGTAATTAAGGATCCAGAACTGGTTTGAGTATGGACTAAGTGGTGGGAGTGAACACACATTTCATTCACTCATGTGCCATTTAGTTCATAAAGTTAGTCCAGACACAGTCAATTGACTGAACTAGTGTAGCTGTAAAAACACTGTAGGTTGTGGTAGAGATGGATTCTTCTGCATGGCTGAGTGGTCTTCACAGAAATGCTATATCTGAGTTTATAAAAGCTATTCCCCTGTATCAGTTTGTTTAGCAAAATATAATTCATATTCACCATGACAGCTAAGATTGTGTTCTGCTGTAATAAAAACCTAAGTGAATTTGTACTGAATGGATTCAGGGACACAAAAGAACAATAAAAAAGTGCAGTAAAAGGGAATATTTTCATAATATTTTGTTTCGTGTTATTCCATGTCTTGAGCTCCATTTAGAAGGTGTTTTTAGTGTGAACTTCAAAACCTCCTCAGTTAAAAGTGGAAGTAATATTTCACGCTGTATAGATAAATTTGGCTCCTTATGTGTGATATTTCAAATACAGCTTTCCCAAACAAAACTTTAAAGCTGCAGCAACCAATCCTGTGATTGATTAATGTGGAATAATTAAAACTGCTTTACAGTTTGGCGTACCAGTCATTTGCCTTTTTATATTTGTTTTTTCTAGCATATGCTATCCAAAGTGGGAATGTGGGATTTTGACATTTTCTTGTTTGACCGCTTGACAAATGGTAAGTGTTTTTTAAAAAGTTTTTATTTTAATATCTGTCACATATGAGTAGTCTAAAAATCCCTGATTCGTTAATTGCTAAATGTTTGCAGTTTTGATTACTGAAGAGAAATTGGACACAGTTAGCTTCTCTTCAGATCATCTTCTTGAACTTTTTCAGGCTTTTCCTGAATTATAGGATAATGTTTAAAGTGTGGTTTTCCAGTGTTCTATATTTGTCGTGGTCACCTTTTCAAAGTGTTTCAATTTCCTTTTCCTGGGAAATTCCAAAGGTACTTTAAATATAACCTACTAGATGCATCGGTCAATTAGTCCAGACTTCCATAATCAGTTTCTAACAACATGAAATACCTATAACTAAAGATACTCTTCCTTCTGTTCAGCAGCAAAAATTAGGAAATTCATTAAGACGGTAAAAATCTGTGAAATATTTTGTGTAAATATGTGCATGTAACACCACACACACACCAGTGTCTAGGCAATACCTCTTGATCTGAACTACTGAAGAGGATCATGATCACAGCTTTCTTCTTTCTGTATTGCTTGTAGGAATTTCTTACCCCCAATCTAATTATATTTGGCTGAGGCAGAAGGTGTAGAAAAAAGTTAGTTTAGAGGGTAGTCCAGCTGAGTGACTGACTGGAAAAGGCTGCAAATGGCAAGGGAAGCAAAAGCATCATTTTTCTAAATTACCTTTCTGTGCCCCAATAATTTCCCATGTCTTCTTTTTACATATAATTATTTTCTTTCCTGATTTACATTTTATAAGAAAATACTCCCTTCAAACATTGTTTACACATTGTATGGATTGATTGGTTTGATTTTTTTTTTTAACATCTCTGGGAACATTGCTGCTGAATTACTCAGTGCAAACCTTTTTTTAAATACTCTGTGTATGTGTGGTTGATCATATGATACTAGTTAGGTTCAATTTTGCCAGTGTTCCTAGTCTTGAATTCACAGTAAGGCCAATGTAAGATTATTGTGAGACTGGAGACTGTAAATGCTGCAACTCATTTTTCCTGTCTGCGTCATCATTATGAGATAGCCGAGTTAGGTACGTGGGTTAATTACATGTTTGTACAGCCATATGCAAAATAAAAAAGATAATTACAAAAACTGCTGATTTCTCAGTAATTGATTAATTAATTAGTACAATATGGCAAACTGAAGTGGCAGAAAAGCCCTTCTTCTGTCGTTTTTGGAGATAGACCTGGATTATGAAGATAACGTGATTCTCAGACAAGCCTGTCAAAAACATTTCCAGTTAAAACTATGTCAATTCACCTTCTGTGTCATGTTGAAACAGCAAACATGACTTTATGGCATCTAGACACAAGCATGGCGCTCCACTCATGCAGCCCCCACCATAAATCTTAGTTATATGTAGGAGTAGTCTATGTAAGTTACATTGGAGTATATGAGTGTCATCTAAGCTCGTATGATAGGAGCTAAAGTGATAGGAGCTGACTGAGGTAGTTACCAGGATTCTTAGTCTTGATTGGTTTGTAACTACATGTTAAGGGAATCTTTCTGCTTTTAGGTAACAGCCTTGTAACTCTGCTTTGTCATCTCTTCAATGTGCATGGACTTATTCACCATTTCCAGTTAGATGTGGTTACTTTACACAGGTTTTTAGGTAAGTGCACACCTCAAAGCCATCTCTAAATGCAGTTTACAGCTTAAAAAGGACATCAAAGAAAGCACTGGCTTGGTCTAAGTATCTATGTAAAATTGCAATGTTGCAAATATTTCAGTAAAACATTTCTGTGATGTATATTAACATACAATTTACAGGCACTTGGGTACTTGGGTCAGTATCTATTTGTTCAGTGGAGGGACTTCAAAAGACTACATTGGGCTGCAGCATGCCAGTACCACATTTGCACTGGTGATTTTGAAAAATGTATGTAGTGCAGAGATGCGGCCGGCTGAGCAGGCCCACACAGACAGACAGACACTGCAGAACCGACCCGTGCACAGTACAATTGTGGTGCAGTGTAATTATTTTAGTGACTAATAAACCACTGAGACCCAAGGCAGTTAAAAGCTTATGTCCAGAATTTAACAAATTGTATCAAGCTGTCTGCACTGAATAGTGTTGATGAAAGCCCCTGCTGCTGTTACTGCCAACAGAAATATTAGCCCCATGCTGTCAGTGAACCAAAAAGAAAAAATTTGGCCAAAATCAGTTACTTTTTGCATCATATTTTGACTGCAGCTGAGTGCCAGTTTGTGAGGCTGACAGGCAGAGTTTCCACAGCAGAGTCTCTTCTTTAAAACTGACTCATTTCCACTTCTGGAAAGCATTCCTCTGGCGTGGAGACAGACAAAATATCCCTGCCATCTCTAACTCTTGCGGGCAGCTGTGAAGGGACGCTCAGATAATTAGAGCTAGTGGTAGCCAGGGTTTAAAGGATCACCCACTGTAACTTCAGAAGTTTGTGGAGCTGGAAACAAACTGAAGGCTAGGACTTTCTTTGGCGTTCTGCATGCGGGAGAGGAGTACCACAGGAAATTTGCCCATTACCTTTCTGTTTGATTAATTTGGTAGTTTCTAGGATAGGGCTTTGGGCAAGATCCCATGCAGCTTCCAGTGTTCACGTAGTGTTGCCCCAAGACCACCTAATGGTGCAGACACTGCTGCAAGCAACAGATGAGTGCGAAGCTCAATCCTCTGCAATTTTCTCAGCAAGTGAAAGCTGAGAGTTAAAAGGTTAGTTGGTGCTCCTGGTCCAGCTGGAGCGGTTCCAGCACTGCAAAGTGAAACGAGAGGGACTGTTGTTTGAAAATGAACACATAGATGTGACTAAAACTATCACAGAAGATTTTGCTCTGAATACCTCAGTGCTGTATCTTTTGATTCTCTGCCTGGCGGATGTAAGAATGTCTTTGACTCTGGTTTGTATTTCACCATACTCAAATAACAAATGATGCCAGGATATCAGGGCCTCAGCCCCTGCTGCAGTAAAATAGGTGGTACTGCCTTAATGACATATTACTCCCCTTGTGACAGCAGCCTAAATAATTATACTCCGTTGTGGATAAATTTGCCTCTCTTCCTTATTTATTTTACTCCTGAATGAGAGCCTTCACTAAGGCAAGAAAGAGTTGATTTATGAACTAGACACAGTATATCCCCTTGGGCATCACAAATCCTTTCATGCATTTTTTTTCTAAAGGTATCCCAATAAGAGCACCAGTCTAAGTAAGCTACAGCTATTTGCAGAAACTCCTTAGGCAGCTGACTGTAAAACCTCAAATTGTATTTTAACTCCAGTTCCCACTTGTGGCTGTGGCATTCAGAGACAAAAGGATCTTTGTTTTCTCTTTTGGTTCTCAGTTATGGTTCAAGAAGACTACCATAGCCAAAACCCATACCACAATGCTGTCCATGCTGCTGATGTCACACAAGCTATGCACTGCTATCTGAGGGAGCCCAAGGTAATGACAACCTTTCACGCTGATGTTGCTTTCAGATAATTGTCAAGTTTTTTTCCCAGGACGGAAAAAAAACCCCAGCAAAACAACCCACAGCACAAAAAGCTATTTTTAGGTAGCAGAAAATGATTTCGTGCTTGAAGTCAGCAGCAAGTCAGTAGTAGAGTCAGCTGCAGATTACAGACATTTCAAACAAGCTACTGGAGTCGCTTCTCAGCATGCAGGCGACGTATCAAAGCGCTGTTGTGCAGGCTCCAGCCACCTTGACCGTGTGTACCAGCCACCTACCCGTGGCTGCAGTCCTTCTGTCAGACCCAGCAGAAGGAAATGCGTGCCCCTGCCTTGGTCACCTCAGGGCATAAGCCCCTCACATCCATATTTCGAAATAGCAAACTGAGCAGTGCAACACCAGAAAAGGGGAGAGCGGTCCCTTCGACTGGGTCTTTTGCCAGGGTGTCCTCTGCACGAATGAACAGCAGCTTTCGATGGCTGCAGCAAGCCCGCACAGTGCAGGGGGGTGACACTGGAAGGTGCCCTGACACGGTAGTGCCGAGCCACAGTATAAGAATGTAACCAGTCTTTTCTGGCTTGACTTAAATGAAAGGAAGGTCTGCTAGGATTAGCAAATTGTTCAACCAGAGTATAGTAATGGTAAGTGAGGGCAGGAGCAGGCCGCAGCTTTCCTGTATTTCCATCTCCTGCAAGATCTGCCAGTCCCTTCTGTCAGGAGATGGGGAGAACAGCTGACATTCAGAATCTGCACCACGCTGCTCTTCGTTTCTCATCTTAGGGTGCTTCTTTCAGCTCATAGACCTGTACACTGTACAGACTTACTGGGCTAGTGGTAACTACCGCACTCTCAGAAACAGCAAATGCTAAGACTTCATTTATTTTTTTCTCCAATGATATCAAAATTTGCTTCTGAATGATAAGCTGTATAGAAGAAAAAATTCTGGACAGGTTTTCAAACTTGAATGTCTGAAGTTAGAAAGGAAAATTATCTTCTCTGATAAAATACCTATATTTGAACTGAGACATCTAACAGACAGGTTTAAAGTTTCAAAAGTTTATAAACTATTTTAGAACACAGTGCTGGGCTGGAAAAATTAAGCCTGATATATCGCTGGTATCACTAAATGCTATGTGAAGCAGAGCTCTTATTATGTATGCTAAACGTATGCCAACCTACTAGTATACTTACTTTTTTAAACTGAGTCTTTTAGATTATGCTCAAGCACTCTTGTAACAACAGTCCTTATATTGCCATGAAAGATAAAAATATAAGAAATGCAAACTGTAATAAAATATGAGTATATAGTCTGCTGTCTTTCCAGAGGTTTGTTCAACAGTCACCTTCAAAACATTGTTCACAAAATTTATTTTCGATTTGACGTTTGTGTACAAATGCCTTCAGAACTAAGCAATGCCATGATGTCAGCTGCTTTGTTTATTTGCCAAAAGGGGGGAAAAAAAATAGTGTTTACTCTTTGTGGTGTTGTTGTGATTAATGTGTGTGATTCAGCTTGCCAACTTCCTCACCCCATCGGACATCATGCTCGGACTGCTCGCTGCTGCAGCTCATGATGTGGATCATCCGGGAGTCAACCAACCCTTTCTGATCAAAACTAAACACCACCTTGCCAGCCTGTACCAGGTAAAATCACTCAGCAAGTTGATAACGTGTAAAATAGTGTCAAGGAGAGCCTAGGCGATTTGCAGTGAACTTTAATGACAAAATCTGGAGGCACAGGGGTGTTGATCTAATCAACCTGCTCTTTAGAGTCTGGACGATATCTGTTAAGCTCCTCACTGGGTGTCTCTTCTTACTGCAAAGCTGACATGCATGAGAAAGAAGGTGGAAATGTCAGATTTTGTTGAGGACACTTAAGCCAAATCGGTTGCCTGGGTTACTTCTGCTGTAGATCATCTAGGGTAAGGAAGCTCTGGGTAGGAGTTTTTAAATCATGTCGAGACAATTTGTACTTTATCTCCCTTCAGTGAGCAAGTAAGCAGCAAGCATGTTCCGCATCGATATTTCATTAAAAGAAACTTTTGATTCATGTGACTCTAGTAAAATTAAGCACTTAATGGATACTGCAATTTAAAAAAAAATATATATTTAGAGGAAACCAAAGAAAAAGTTGTAGATATTTGCACAAACATGCCTGGAGTTATAAATAAAGGACTTAAAAACAACCACTGTAGGTCACACCACAGGCTATCTAGACCAGATCCTGCTTCTGAACACAGCTGGTAAAAGATCTTGGAGAGAAACATAAGCCTAGGATAACTATAGAGTTGTCCTTCACCTGGTATACATCCACCCATCCTGCCCTGATTTTTGTGGTCTGTTTTGAATATATTTGTAGTTTTGATCCGTGGTAATCACTGTCACTCTGGACTTTATCTACAATTGTCCTATGTATATAATCTTTACATTCATATATCTGTTATTATATATGCACATCTCTAGTATTTACATTATACTGACATGCATGTGCCAGAGCAATGCCAGCAATGATTTTGGTTGCTCTACTAGTAATTCATAGATAGTAAATGGAGATGGTATTGATTTTTAGGCTTTGGAAGAGTCAACTTCAGCTGTTATAATAAGATGAGAGAAACAGAATATCTCAAATTAAAGATTAATGTAACTGAAGAAGACTCCTCACTAATAGCTACGTACTTTTTTACAAATACTTAGCAAATGGCGAGCTTGCTGTGATGTGTCTACTGCTTGAGAAGAGATTCTCTCTCGTTTTCCCCCGTGAGCTGCACTGTGGGACCCCCCCACCCAGAGTGTTGTGATGCTCAAAACTTTCAGACTGGCCTCATCACAAGCTAATGCAGCTTATTAAGTCATACACATGCATGTCTAGTGCATTTTGCTCCACGTTTTTCTGAACGTCAGGGCAGCTGGATGGGGAAGGAGAAGAGCCAGGGGACTAAGCCAGGGGACTTCAGAAGGGTTATGTTAAGGATCTTTTAAAGAGGATTGGGTAGAGCCATTCCATAAAAACCCTTGTCCTATGAAAAGATACAAACAACTCCTTCTCAAATTAGTAGTGGGAAACAATAATACATAATTAGGTTAACCTGAAAGAAATGTTGCTAAAATATAGTAATATGATCTTGGAGAGGTAGTTTCTGCTCAGCTAACTGGGCTTGAATGTACTTTCAGGTGTTTGTTAGAAAAGGCAGTGATAACAAAGTAAATGCGATCTTTCAACAGCATATGTGATTTTTAAGTATCCTGTTTAGGGACGTTCGCTGGCAAGTTTGACTTTATATTATTTTATCTGAAATCAATCACAGATTGTTTCTGAAGATTTTAGTAATATAGAGTACATGGATGCCAATAAAAATAAGGGAAGACGTTTTGCTGAGAATGTTTTTAGTCAAAAGATTTAGATTCAGTGAATAGTCTTTAAAACAGCAGATGATATTCTTCTGAAGATTAGTATTTTAACATGTGCTTGAAACTGAAACAAAAAAGTTCTAGGGGTTTGGTTTTTCAGTAGCAGAGCCACAGAACTGCCGGGACTAATCAGAAAAATGACCAAACAAAATCGAGTTTTAACACAGCAGACAATCATCGGTCATCTGTCACCGGTCACTGAGGCAGTGGTAGATGAGATCAAGGGTTATCTATTTATGGCATCTCTTTGCTCTTGATTGTTTGTACATTGAAGTTAGAATTTTACATTTGAATCATCTGGGAAAACAGGTTTTTCCAAAACAAGGTCAGTCAGTATTTGACAAAGATGCAAAATGTTTGGCAGCTTCTGAAGTGCATATATGAAGAGAATCATGTTTCAGGAAGATAGGTGTCATCACTGAGGAGTTCAGGTCTTTCAATATTTATTTTCAAAACAAATCTGCATTTTATGATGAAAGACATATTTTTGTGATCTGCAGGATAATTTCCGTGAGAGTCTATTGCATGTGAGGCACCATAACTTTCCACAGAAACAGAAGTGTCATATTCAAGTCTCCAGCATTACAAAGACAGTTGAGAGTGTAGAAGGTGATGACAGGGATCTGGAGGTCACTGATTTCTTCTTTGAGGAGCACAACAGCATTCCTCATGGTGTGATGAAGACTTTGTTTCTAACTTTCGTTGGCCACTAAAGTGAAAAATGAAAGCTTTATTGTTCCTTGAGAATCATTGTCTTAGGTGTCTGTAGTCTTAAAAGTTGCAATTAACTTAAATTCTGGTTGATACATTGGGCTTATCCAATATTATTTCCCTTTCTTTTGACTGAAAGCAACATGCAATTCAAGGTTACTGAGCCAGCTGCAATCCTGCCTTGTAGTTACTGAGTATCCTTGTAGTTATCCAAAATTACCATCACACATAACACCAGAAAAAGTCATACTGCATTTTTTTTAAAAAAGAAACTCTGTGTTGCTGAAAATTATTTATGAAGTTCCTAAAAACAAATGGCATTGATAAAAATAAAATGTTTTTTAACTTCAGTAATAGAGTTGAGATCTATCTTTGTTTTTTAAATGAAGGGTAATAGTTTAGAAGTGATCACATACGACGACATCTGTAGTACAAAACAGGTTTCAGAAATCTATGAAAGAACACTTTGCAACTTTAATATAAATGTATATGTACTAGAATTAGGAAAATACATTTTGAGCATCAGATAAGACAGTTCTGCTCTGCAGTCTTCCTTAAAAGCAACATTTCTAATTAAAGTATAATTTTCCGGTATTTAACGTTGTTTAGTTAAACCAACTGCTTAGTGACTAAGAATATGTGACCAAATTGAACAAAATTTAGCTTCCCTCCCACTCTGAATTAAAACTGAAGTTTTCTCTGTACCTAGTTAATAGCAAGTCTTCCTCTCTTCAAATTATTCTTTTCCAAATGCTTATGTTGAGTGCTGTCGTTTGAATGGCTCAAGGAAAGGCACAGATTTGAGATTTGTGGTAGTCTAAGTAAAAACCATTTTTTAACTTGCAGTCCTGAAGTCTGTGTTACAGCAATCCATTAGTTTTAGACAGTAGATATGACAGAGGCTTCCTATCATGCAGACTTTAAAAAAACCTGCGCTACTCAGTTTTTTGAAAAAAAAAAAAAAACAAACCCAAAGGAAATTAGAGAAGCAGAGCTGAGAATCCCAGTCTGCAAGCCAGCACATAGACTTTTCCCTGCACGGGTTATCTCCCCACCAGCCTGGGCAATCAGATAGCTCACGGCAATTAGTCTTAATAAGGCCGCAGAGTGTTCCTAAGTGGAATAGCTGACTCTATTAATTGTTGGCAGCAGCTTCAGGAATTCTGGCTGCTTGCATTTAAGAGTCATATGACTTTCATGCTCAGTTATTGCTTGTTAACTTGACCTTTCTTTTTCCCTGCTCCATGTCCTTTAAGTGTGGGAAACAAGACAGTGCAGCAGCTTTGGTTTAAGTTCTCCCTATAGCAGCAGAAATTTGCTGCTATAGTGGAAATGCTCTGGGATGGATGGATGGATGGATGGATACCTGAGTTTGCTTTCTCCTTTGAGTAACTGTTAGTTGGATACGAGAAAGTTTTTGGATGCCTGCGTGCTCAGGCCTGTTCTGGCTGGCCTTCAGCATGGCCAAAGCACAACTGCATCCATGGAGTGTCATGCCTTGGTGGTGGGGCTCTGAGCAACCTGATCTAATTGAGGATGTCCTCAGTCACTGCAGGGGGTTGGACTAGATGACCTTTAAAGGTCCCTTCCAGCCCAACGCATTCTATGATTCTATGATTCCCTCCTCTCAGCAGGTAATGCTGCCATGCTGGAAGGGACGTGGGGGCACACAGGTGCCCAAGGTGCTCCAAGGGGGATCTCCCCAGTCAGGATGTTTCAAGGGTGTAGTCAGAGCTGGGCCACAGGAGCTGTGTATGCAGGCACTGTCTTAAAGGAGTATATGCCTTCCCAAAAACCGAAGGTCAGGCAGGATTTGTCTGATTTACCTTAGGGTAGGAGGATGGCAGACTATGGATTTGGTGTGGCTGTTGGGACCAGGATTCAGCTTCAAGACTGGGGAGGTGAAAGAAGCAATAAAATCTGGTTTTACATCATGTTACATTCCCTTATTTTTCTTGGTCAGAGCGCAGGGTTGCAAAAGTCCATCGTGATGTATTTAAGCAAAGGAAGAGGGAAATTTATGTTGGCTAACTAACAGAATTGCTGTCAAAAGTAATTTAGATATTTCGTAGCTGATGTGGAGTTGTGAGTCTGTCAGCTCTTCCAAGGAAAAGGACTTTGTCTCTGCATGAATGGAAACTTTTGGTGTTGCTTTTATTTTGTTTTTCTCCCAGTATCCCTGATTTCTAATACAGAAACAAAACAAAACAAAAACAAAAAGCAAAAAAGTGCCCAGAGAATACCAAAACAACTTATCAGTGATGGTGTGACTTCAAAAGCAACAGAACTGCAGAAAATATTGTAATAGGAAGTCAGTCCTATTTGTACTCTTACCTTTGCACTAATTCTGGGCACAGAATTTCAAGAAAAATACTGTCAAGGTGATCAAAATGCAAATTGGATCTTGGCTACTGGCAATGTTTAGTGTTTCAACAGTCATTAGATATTACAGGATGACAAAGGAAGGTGGAGAAGCCTTGAGGGGGAAAATACTGTTCAATCCCTCTTGGAGAAGTGGAAGCTGTGCATCCCATCCAGCAGGAAAGGCAGCACAACTGTGGCTGCTCCTCAGAGCTGTGGGACTGTGCAGAAGGGAGACAGAGGTTAACAGTGGCCAGAGAGAGGTTTCTAACTCTAGTTTCCCACTTGGCAGCGACAGGGTGGAGTCCTTGCTTTGCTACATGCCGGAAAGGTTTGGTTGTGTTTGGTTTTTTGTTGTTGTTTGTTTTTTACTCCAGTGCTTGTCTACTGCAAAAGCAAGAAACTGCCCACAACAGGGATCAGATGCGGATATCAGATGTGGATAACTGATGACTGTGCCCCCTCACTGGAGGGGTGGTCTGCCAGGCTGCTTTTCTGCAGCAAGCAGATGCTTTCCTGAATTGGAACAATTGCATTAGAGGTTTCTGAACAGGCGACATTTCTGTGGCGTCCAGTGGTAGAAAGTACTCTGTGAACTAAACAAGTGGTGATTGGCAAATGCAACATGTTTTAGGATAGTAGTATAAAGACGCAAGAGACCCGATTTCTTGTAATTTACATACAACCTAGAAAGCTGGGTTTCTGTTCCCTAGGAATTTCTTCCAACCTAACTTTGGTTCCACTTGATTAGGAGCAAACGAACAAAAAGGACTGAAAATTTTTTGCTGAAACCTGCAGATGCTCAGTGATACTGATGCTCCTCTTGTTTTCACTGAGCAGCTCCAGGCAGCTTCGACTTCCCTGGCGCCAAGGGAAATTTGGCAGTTTAGTTTTCTTTTTCTTGTCTGCTCTATGTTCAAACTGTAGAAGGTGAGAAGTCAACGTGGGATCAGTAGGAGGTAAAAACATAATTGTGCACTTGTGCTTTAATTCATTTGTTATTAAATCTGTTAGAATGCAAGCTACCTCCCACTCAGATGAGATTAGCTCCTCTGTTCACAGCAGGACTCAAAAACTGTAGAACAGCAGGTCTCTAGGGCTGACCTTAGCTTGGAAACCTAGAAGCACAAGGCCCTTAACTACAGAAATCTAGACCAGTTCCTCAAATCCGAGGTGGCTAAAAAAGCACGTGCTTTAGGCTCATGTTACAGCACTTCCAACCAGCTCTAGGCACCACATGATACGGCAAATCTGTATTTGTACCATGGGTACCCTCCTAATCCTTGAATGCGTTCCTTTTATTCCTCCCTAGAACGTTTCAGTGCTGGAAAATCATCACTGGCGGTCTACGATAGGCATGCTTCGAGAGTCACGCCTCCTCGCGCATCTGCCCAAGGAGGTGACGTAAGTGTCTGCTGCATCACTGGCACTAGTCCGTGGCTTCCTTCGCTCTTCTTAAAAGGGCACTGGCAAAGAGAAGAGGCCCAGGCTTCAGAGCAGGCTGAACTTCCTGCCCTCTCTTGGTGCCAGTGTGAAATCATGAGAAAAAGTTATATAGCACAGGTGTTTTCTAAGACCATGCAGCACAGGAATGGCTACTGTCAGTGCCAGGAACACTGGGAGACCCAGCAGGAGTGGACCTCCTTGGATCCCTTGTTGGCATTTTTCATTTTGCATAGATTAAAAAGTGATTAAAAAGCATGAAGTATAGAGACAAATGATTAATCAAGTAGCATCGAGACTGCTCAGGACTTCCACACCTGACTGAGAAGGCATGGTTCAGTCTTCATCATCTTCAGCAGCAACATGAGCACTTTGGCCAAGTTGATGCTAACTTTTTACCTCGTGGTTTTGTGCAGCATTACTCCCACCAAGGGGGGCCTTACCAAAAATACAAACCAGTTAGCTGGAAGAGATAAGCTCTGTGTCCCTCCAAGCATCAAACCAACAACTTCATTTGTACTCTAAAGGACTTCAGTCCAATCCTTCACAACTTTAACTGCAACTTCAAAGTTGCAGTATTCACCACCCAGCTCTGAGCAGCTGAAGTAACATGAGCATTTTTCTAGATGTGTCATGCTGCTGGTGTTTTTGTTGTTGTTTGGGGGTTTTTTTTACACTTTTCAGAAGCTTTCAAAACCATCTATGCCGACAAGCATTTTTCTTCTACATTACCTATTTGTCCTGAACCTGTTTAGGCAGCTAGAACAGTTGTAGCCTGCAAACCTAGCAGAAACTAACCAAACAAATCAGATGGGATCCATAAAAGAAGAGGAAGATTTATGTCAACTATGTTCCCTAGCAGGTTGTTTTGAGCTATTCATGTTCAACAGTTCCATGACTGAAGGGGCTTATTTTTCTTAATTGCAGACAGGACATCGAGCAGCAGTTGGGCTCCCTGATCTTGGCAACAGACATCAATAGGCAGAATGAGTTCTTGATCCGTCTGAAATCTCACCTTGACAATCAAGATTTGAGGCTGGAGAATGCACAAGACAGACATTTTATGCTTCAGGTAACTTAAAAAAATAATTTTCCACTATTTTTTTTAATTAATTTTTCAAGATACAGTACTTCCTATCTGCATGTTAAGTAGTGTGCAATAATATGTCTGAACATTAGCATCTCCTTACCTGTCACCACAAACACTTTTCTTCTGCCACTTGGCATGTCAGGAAAGCATAAGGTGCCTCCAGTAAATCCTTATGTGATTTCCTTGAGTTAAAAAAGCTGCGAATGCAACAGATAGAGGAAAGTGTCAAATGCTGAGAAATGAAGATAAACTGTTAATGATTTTATTTCCAGATCACTGCTTCTCTTGCCAGGTAATGCTTTGATTATAGTCTCTCTTCTAGCACCGTGTGGGAGAGCCCGCTTGTTGGTGTTCTTTCCAAGACACCCTGATATCAGATGCCTAAGTCCTGTTCCTGTGATGGATGTGCAGAAACTGCCTCTGCAGAGACAGCTGTTGCCATGGCAGTAGGTGCTTCTCTGGTGGATCTGCCCTGCTAATGAAGAAGCCATACTTTATTTTAAAAGCAAATAGATTCAGTCTGGTTCTTCCAGCTAAGCTGCAGTCATCAACAGGCTTTTCAGAATAAACCTCTACCTATTAAAGCATTATTGTGATTGAAGTAGCTGCATATACATGCTTCTCTGGAGAAATCACATTAATTTCACTCTGTAAAGGATTTTAAGTAATCATTATAATTTATAAAACAAACATCTACATGTTATCACTTTGTTGAGGTTACAGGAAAGGTGACCTTTGCAAGGAAAGAAGTGCTGATCTTGTTAATTCTTCCCGCTCCAGCAGCGTGGGAAATGTAGTAGTCTGGTTGCCTGTCCTCCATCAAACAGTCTTCTGTCAGATTCCTGCATGGACCATGCAGGGCAAGATGATGGACTTACCGTATTTCTGGACAGATTAGGCAATAAAGTTGTGCAAATGCCAAAGGCAGAGGGATTACAGAGCTCAGTTATGGCAAAAGGTTTGTTATGCGCTTTCTTGAAGATAGAAATGAGGGCGCGGACGTGGTGAGATTTAATTATCTGGTGGATTAGTTGTGGAAGAAGAAAAGAAAAAATACCAAGAAATCTTGATAAAGTTAAAGAATGTGTGAAAGGTCCATGTAGTAGATGGTAACATGAAGGCTAATCAATTTAATCAAGAGAGAAAAGTGACTTGGAGACTTCCCTCCTCCAGTTCACAGGTCTGAATTTATAAAGGAAATGTTTCTTGTTTTCCTTCTGAGTGCCAGAAAGATTTCTGACCTCTGTTAGGCTGAGTTCAATCTGTGAAGAAACAAGGCATATGGCATCTCATTTGAAGGCAATAAGACAGACTATTGCATGGTTTACTTTTCTGAAGCAGTGACTCGATTTAAAAAAATCTCTTGCCCTCCTGTACTTGTTCCCTTGTAAAGCATTTAAAAAGTACTAGTTAACTAGGTGAAACCAAGCCAGGGGCAGTGTGGAGAGCCCTGTGCTTGGCTTTGCAAACAAAAAATATGCAGACGTTTAAGATGAAGTCTAATTGAAGTGAGATGCAAGGTCATTCACTGAGACCGCAGAGAAATGATGCCCAAATACACCAGCTTGGCTCTTCCCTTCCCTATCATCAGCTGTGGATGCTGAGCCAGGCAGTCAGCAGGAGCCAGCCTGAGGCTTTTGTTGGCTTATTCCTTGCAAGGAATATCCAAAACACTTTGCAGCCTTGGAATTTGGCCCTCCTCTTGTTCTCGCTACAGTAAAGCAGAGGGCTGAATGAAGGTTTTGTTTGCGGCTTAAATAAATGCTCTTTCCTCAAAAGGCGTATTTGGGTAACGCTGAGTCTCTAAAAGGTGATCTTAACCATTCCCAGCATTGCTGGTGAGGCTTGGGAGTTCCATGACTGCAGGCTTAGTGCTGAAGCACTGCGAGACAATAACTTTCTTTCCTCACTGCTACTTTTCTTCTTTGCTTTCAGATTGCACTCAAGTGCGCTGACATTTGCAACCCTTGCCGGCTCTGGGATCTGAGCAAACAGTGGAGCGAGCGGGTCTGCGAAGAGTTTTACCGGCAAGGTCAGCCCTTTTCACCTCAGCTTTTCAGGTTTTTTGTGTGGCAAGGTAGAGGTAGCATTCAGCCTACCTGGTTTGCCTTGAAATGTCCCTCAGGAACGAGCTGTTGAAGAGACGCCCTGCCTCGTTTGAAAAGTGGGAAGGGGTAGAAGAGCAGCAAGTACTTTGCGGTCATCGCTGCCTGCGTAGCAGCGTCAGGCCGGGGGTGGGGCTCTGCTGTGCCACAATGCTTGAGTTCGGCTGGAGAGCCCACTGCTGGACTCCGAGAACCCTCCAGTCACCGTTGGTGTTTCTGAGCTGGAGTGGCACCGGGGCTACACTGCACCAAAATCCTAGTGCTGTCCGCTGTGTTCCATCCTGCTCTTCGTGCTCCCACTCCAAGTCCAATGGGAGCCTTACCTTCACTGTTTCCCAAACGTGATGCATTCTTCTGCCTATAAATGCAGGGAAAGGGTTCAAATGCACTTCTCAGCATGTAGTTGAAAGGGCCAAAGCTCGGCTAGAACCTTTTGCAAACGTTTTCAGACCCCTGCAGAGAGCGCAGTCAGGCAGGGTTATTTTTTGAAACACATTAATTACACCATTTGGCTCTATCTGCATAGGCAAGGTCATGCTGTGCTACAACACAGGGTGCAGCAGAGTTTAATCACTGCTAAATTCTTTGTTCAAAGCATCCTGAGAGCTGAAGGCAAGTGGTGCAAACACTGGAAGAGCACACAATGAAGTTCTCATTTCATGTAAAATTGTTTGCTCTACTAAATTAAGCTATATCCAAGCTCATACCTGGTACAGTTAGTCCAGAACAAGGTCAGCAAATTAATTTTCAGCCAATGTCAGTTTAAGATAATGACGTGTCTTTGATGCTTTTGAAGCAACATAAGCAACTTGCCAGGTTTATTGAGTCAGAAGTATAGTCAAGGCTTAATCAATACCCAGCTCATGAGGACAGGTCCCCATTTGTGTGATACCTCACTTTGATGTGTTGAAGGACCATGCTGAGACAGACAGCACACTCAGCTCTTACAAACATAAGCTTTTTTTCCCCAAGACTCAAGATTTATTAGTATAATATCTAAAATATTGAAAGGGGATCCTGGAGCATATAAGACTAGTTAGAAGTATAACAGGGAGAAAAAGAGCTTTTCATGTGGGAGAATATACAGAAACTGTGGTCTGACTATCACTGGTGGCTGTATAATCCTGGCAAGTGATACAAAACCCAGTATTAAATAGAATGTATTTAGATACCATTATCACTTTAAAATGTTAACTGTAGACCTCTCTACCTCCTTGTACCCAAAGGAGGAGAAGAGTACAGTCAAAATCAGCACATTTGGAAACGGGACAAACTGTCTCAGTTTTGTTGAATTGTTCCTTTTGGTTGTATGTGTAGCTAAAAACGTTTCCCTGGTGTTTTTTAAATATCTAATTAAAACTGAAAATAGTCTCTTCACATTTAGGAAGAAATTGCGTGCTGCAGAGAGAAGGAAGGCAAGGCTTAAAAATGCACGTGATATTTCATATGGGACTATAGAGCCCAAGTAGCACGATAGTATTTAAGTCAAGACTGTCTATTCATAGTGAGAAAAGAGCGTTTAAACAAAACCAGTGGATTTAAAACAAAGTGTTTCTTTATGGGTTAAATACAGTGTTTTGACTGATCTAGCAGGTCCATCTTACTCATGGGAAAGTTTTGCATAATCAGCCCAAACTGCGTCTTTATTAGTAAATCAAATGGATCAAATATTATTGTCTGAGGGCAAGTGGCACATCTTAGCTTGCGCACTGTCTCCCTTCCCTCCTACGCTGTAGCCAGGAAGGGTTCTGTACCTCATGCAGCACATGAGGTACCTGGCCATGTCTCAGAGAGGGTTGACAATCACATAGAATGAATGTATTGCATTCACAGAGAGCATGTTTGATTAAAAAAATCAAACAACCCCAAACCTAACTCACTTACAGCACTTTTTGCATGGACTAATGCCTATGTGGGGAGGTGCGGTATCTCCAGCTGGATGGCAACGGGTAAATGAGACTCCCTGAGCTCTTTTTCTGTCTTAATTCTTAAATCCAGCCCCCATGCTCCTCTGTGACCACTCCAGCATACAGATCATCATTGCTATTGATTACCTTTAAGCATATAAAAAAACATCTCCTGTCTTGGAGAAGACAGAAGACTGTCTTGTGTGACCATTCTGCATCTGCAGTAGTTTCTACTGCCTTTTTGTCAGCATCTTTGCAATGCTTATAAAGTGTTGTGTTCTCAGAACACTTAAGTGCTCAGATTTAATGATTATTCAAAAATCATCTTTCCTTAGATTTTTTTATTTGCATAGATACTCAGTTTCTCGGATACCTAAAAAGTCCAAAACCTACTTCTGTCCACACATATGCAGTTACTATAAGAGTCTGGCATAGGTATGGAGAAGCAAGAAAAGTGTCACAAAATTATTTCCTCTTGGTTGTTTTTTTTTTTTTCTGCAGGTGACCTGGAACAAAAATTGCAACTGGAAATAAGCCCACTTTGTAATCAGCAGAAGGATACAGTACCAAGCATACAGATCGGTAAGTATTAGTTTCATTGTCTTCTAACCATAGTTATCTCAGTACACACAAGCTCAAAGAGAAACTTTACTTCCCTCCCACACCACTCCCAATCTAGTTGTTTTAGCAATAAGAACTGCAGGTACCAAAGAGTCACAATTCTTATTCAAAATAAAAATGTTGAAAAAGAAACCCATCCAAGATAAATATTCAATAGAAAGACAAACAGACATTGCATGGGGGAAAAGGGGGCCATTCTAATACCTGTGGAGAAAAAATTGCCACCAAAATATGATTAAGCACTGGTTGCTTTCTAGTCTGAAATCTCCTCAGAGAAGGATGCTGTATCTCACAGATTTTACTGTTGCACGTACAAATAGAGCCACATCTTGCCACGTGTTCTGGCCAAAAGCTGTGCATTTCAAAAGGAACTGATGTCTGCTTAAGGGTTTATTGTTATTTCTCGTCTGGATTTTTGCCATTTATGTTGCTATGTTCTCTTGAGGCACTCTGTGGGGCAGTGCACTCATGGCATGAATTTATTCCTCACCTGCTGTCCTTTGCGTGTTTCCCCAGGGTTCATGACGTACATCGTAGAGCCACTCTTTGAGAGGTGGGCCCAGTTTACAGGCGACACCCCCCTATCTGAAAATATGCTAAACCATCTCAGGAGGAACAAGGCCAAGTGGAGGAGTTTGCTCCACAAGCAACACAGCAGTAGTAGGAGCAATGTCCACTCAGGTCAAGTGACTGGCAGCCAAGAACAGAATTTAAATAAGGAAGAGACTCCTTAGTGGCAGCTTTGCACTTTTCCTTATAGCACTGCTATCTCCATCTTGTTCACAGCAGCAAACAAAGTCCCGGGGAGCTCGGAGCCTGTTGTCAAGACTGTGGAAAGGGAAGAAATGGCAAAGCGGAAGCTGTAAGGGTCCTCACGAACAACCCTGCAGTTCTGCCGGGTTCTTTTCTGGATCTCCTTCACGTTCCTCTCCCCTGTCTTCATTCTGCGCATGCCTGATGCCGTTCATCACTTCTGACCTGCCTGAACGCGGGGTCCCAGTCAGCAGTCCCGAAGCCGGGCTGGTTACGGCTCCCATGAAGCAGGGAGGACTACTGAGAGAACAGAGGAGATGGAGGCGCTCTTGGTTACCAGTTCATTTACCGTCAGTCATACTGTGACATATGTATATAGGCCCAGAGCGCCATGCGCTTTCCAGGCGGGCAGCTGGGCTGCACATGAAACCACCAGCATCTTCAGCATCCAGAGGACAGTGCCTGAGTGAGACAGCGCTCGCAGAAGGCAGAGAGGAGAGTCTGGTTATTTTAGTACTTAAAGCGGAAACCTTTTTAACTTTTGTATTCTGTGCACTAAACAACAGATCTATAAACCTTGGACTGACATTACTCTCCGTATACACAACTCCAGTGTAACAAGGCTCATTTTGGTAATCATTTTTATGCCACTTTGGATAAGAGACGGGCATCTTCTCCTTGCAAGGAGCATTTTTCCCTCGCAACTGAAAGGGAAGTTGTTGTACACTCTAAACCTTTGAAACACAAACAGACCTATCTTTTGAGTACTGTTTCAAGTAACATATTTGTATTCATATGTGTACATTTTCTGTAAATACGAAGCGCTACTGATTCCCATGCCAAAATACTGGAGTACTGTGGGATTGCTACCTGTAAAAACATTGGCACTGTGAACAGAATACTGTTAGTTTTAATACAAGAGAAAGCATTTGTACATACGGTATAGAGTTTATTAATATACACCATTGTTTGTGGATAAAAGCCTTAACTTCTAGCATCCTTCATCTTCTGATAGCTGCCAAAATTGTATGATCACAAGATATGATTCTCAACTGCCTTTCCACTACGCAAAGTGTATCAAAGGTCATTAAGGAATGAAGCCTGGCAGGATAACTTCTTGAAAACTTCGAACACATTCCATATGGGTCCGTGTTGTTAATCCATGGCACCGTGCACATTTGGTCTGGGCAAATGCCTCACGGAGCCTGAAGTTTTAAGTTAGAAAAGAACACAACCCCAGCAACACCACGTAATTTGACACTTCACCCCAATGCCATTTGCTCAAGAGTGTCAATTTTTATTAAATAGCATAGTGATCTACAAAGCACGACATTCTAATAGTTCTGGAGTCCAGTTGTTTTCTTGAGTGATATTGCAGTGTAGCTGATTTTTCGCCCCACATTCCCTCCTTAGATAGACAGCATCAAAATGCATTTGTATTTTTCTTTTCATTAAAAATAAAATACTTTAACTGACCTTTAGATCAATTTCTCTCAATGAAGGCAAGAAATATCTTGTAGTCAGACTATTAAGAAAAATCCTCTTAACTGTTGTAGTAGCAGAGGAATTTTCTAGGGTCTCTTGTCGTGAAAGTTACATGGCCTTATCTATGCCATAAGCAACCTCAGTTCAGATAGTCTTTATAAAATTTTATATAAGCTTCCATCATTTTGATGAGATTGTATTCTCTCACACTATTGCATTGCACCAAAGTGATTGTCCCCTTCTTGTCTGCTTCCGGAAAAATTCATTGCATTCAGGTATGGTGGTGTTGTAAACCCCCAGTACCTCAAATCAGTGTAGCTGTTTTCCAAAAGAACTAGCAGATATGGCCATATAATTGTGTTTGGATGTGAGTATCTTGGAGAGGCCAACAGAGAAAGAGCTATTTAAGTTGTTGTTTGAGAAAAATAATATTCACTCATAAAAGTGCAAGGGGAGATGTAATAGATTTTTTTTTCTTGATTACAGGGAATATTCACTTGATCAGACAAAGTGTTCATGCTCATTAGGTGACTAATATGTCTGAAGGAAAATAAAAAGCTCAAGTTTTAGAAAAGGGTGCTTTACTAATTTATTGGGCATGTATCTTCAGAGAAAGAGAGTGAAACCCAGTGAGGTAGGAAGGTGGAAATCGCTGTGAGAATACCATCCTGAGAACAATGTTTTTCTTCTCTACTGTTTTTGAAGCTGTAAGCAGCAGAAAACGTTTTTTTTCCTCCCTCTTCTAAATGGAACTCAATATTAGAAGAACTATAACAAGCAAATAGAGTTGTAGTAGGGTAAAATCGTTTCTAACTACAGAACATAAATGCCTTTTCAACTACCTGATGATGGGGGTGGAAGCATCACCACTTTACAGCTTTTTAGGTGTATCTTTCCAGCTCCTGACAGATTTGGGACAATTATTAGGACATTACACAAGCAGTGTAATGTGCTGCTTAGAAGCACTTAAGTACATACAAAAGGGTATAATTTCCCTTGTTTTGTCTTTTTACTAAGAAATGGAAGCCATTTTCCATCTAGTTCAAAGAATTTTTTAAATGTTCTGAAGTTTAGTAAAACAAACACGGTGTCTAGCAGCATGAACAGCTCTTGACAGATACATCGTTGAGCTGTTTCTGAGGAGCTTCCAGAAAATAGGTCCAACAGGAAAGCTGAGGTACAAATCAAGTTCTGTTACAGCTACAATGAAACCAAGACCTTTTCTGTAATTAGAGCCTACAGGGACCATTACAAATCTGCTCATACTGAACTTAAAACTTCCCAACTTGGAAGAGCCGCCCTTAAAATGAACAGGTTGTAGGGGGTTTTTTGGTGCCCTCAACATACTTGCTCAATTTCCATCACCTTGCCTCATGAACCAATGGTTAAAATAGATTCAGGGTGGCTCCAGAACTGCTTCTGTACTTGTAAGCCAAACCCCATTACACAAGTTTGAGTCTGGGCCAGTCTGCCTCAGGTGCTTTAGGAAGAATTATGCCGAAAAGTTTCTCTCTGGCAGCAGATGCCTGGCAGCCAGAGTCACTGGGGTCTGCAGTGCAAAATGCTGTCTTGATTTCCTGCAGCAGCAGCCAAACCGTACTCAGTACAGCCCAATCCAACAGCACCAGCGCTCAGCATATGTATGTGTGTGTGTATATATATGTATATACACACATATATATTTAGTATTCTCTAGTTTGGAGGACATTTCAGTACTGGGATTTCTCCCCAGTATGCCAAGCAGAATGCTAGATGCACAGAATAGAAAAACATGTATGTGGATAATATAGATTTCTGCCTTGTCATCCCCATTAGCCACTTTACAGAAAGCTCTTGGACATGTATTTTTCTTTCTTACCAGGCCAGTTGAGCTAAAAGATTCCAGAGTTTTAAAACTGAGTTATGTTTTTCATATAAGGAAGAAAACAGAAAACTGCTAGGAGGAGGAGGTTAAAACACAATTCATTTAAGACCTAGCTTTTTTCCATACCATCAAAGAGGCAAATTCTGTATAAACAACAGTAATAATAAAATGGTGGTAATTGAAACTTTTAGGCTGGTTAAAATAATGCATATATATGCTTTTTTTTCTTAAGTAAAAATTTTACTTATCTTTGAGTTTTTAAGGGCCCACATTCCAGCCACGGGCCAAAAGGAGAAAAAAAAGGCTGTTGAAAATGTATGCCTTTGAAAGACAGAAATAGTGAGAAGTAGCTGAGGTTAAGTAGAGACTATAAAAAAAACACATGATCTGCAGTTTTATCTAACCTAATGTACAACTAAGGTAAATTATTTTTTTATAAACTACTGGTTTTCATGAAGCAAGTTAAAGAAGTCTCCCCAAATCATCAGAAGGCTGCTACTACAGTAAATGGGATAAGCTTGTTTTCACATGGCATGGCTATCTCAACAGCTTTTCCAGTTTGTGATTGAAATTTCTGTTAGAAGTTTCCAACAAAACAGAGGCAGAATACTTACTAGCCCTTCCAAATGGACTCTCCTGGGAAAGGAAAAACAGTCAAGTAGTTAAATTTTTCTTTTTCAAGTATCAAGGTACCAGCCGTGATTTATAGCCTTATATTTTAAGTCATTCAGCTTTGTACAGAACGTATATCCATTCCCCTCCTGATGCCACCATCCCCCCCACTGATGGCCCACAAAATTAAAAAAATAAATTTGAATTAACATCCTGCAAATCCAAAAAAAGCCACCTCAAATCACAAACAAAATCAAAACCTAAGGCAAGCTTCATCATGAATATGTATCCAAATTACTTTGACTGGTGCAAACTATTATTCTATTAATTGTTTCTATACTCCATCCAGTATTTTAGGTACATGAACTTCAAGTGCAGAGCATAAGTTTGACTTGGATGTAAAATATATTCTGCTTATCTTTGAATTCAAGATTGTATATGTCATGTTTATTGTAAAGCATTTTATATATATATATATTCACGTATCTTATACAACTCTTTGGGCCAAACACTGGTCCCACCAACTTCACTGGGACCAAGACTCAGCCCCCATATGTGCGTATATATGCCATATGCATCATTCTGAAAGGAAGCTCTAGACTGTGTGAAAATGCTGTGACTGCTATGCAGTGATGCCAAGAGACTTAACTGTATCTTTTTTAACATACTGCTGTAAGTATTCATCGTGTCAAAGAATGACAACTAATAAAAAAAAAAAAAAAGAATAAAGTGTCCCAAGTTCTTTGGTAGAGCCAGTTGATTGAACGCATCTTCTTAGTTTCCAGAAGACATTCTGGTTTGACAAGGCAGCAAAAGTCCTGCTGCATCCTCCTCCCACTGCCTCTCCTTCCTACCAACAGCATAATCATTTTCCTATTGCACTGTCTATGAGAACTTTTCTCTAAATTTACTCTTAGCCTTACTGTAGGAATTTAGATGGAGTTACCAACAAAGAAAGTCTTTCCATGTATTTTCAAACCCCAGGGGAAATGTTTCCCTGTTTAAGTATTTAAAGAAGAGGGAGTTGTCTTTTACTATTGATTCAGCTCCAGTACCTAGTTGTCCTTAGTATCATTGGTCAGTTTTAATCTCCTTTTTCTCATTTCTCAGTTGCAGACCATGTTATATATATCTATATGTGCAACTTAACATAGGCTTGTGAACTTAAAGATATGGGAAATACTGATATTCTACACTGATAAATATTTATAAGTGAGAAATACCTGTAATTGCTGAGGGACTGCTGCCTCTGCAGGGACAACTCTTCTTGACTTTGATACATTTCTAAAGCCGGAATATATCTGTACCTCAAGGTCTTCAGTAAGAAGACTCACATAATTTGTGCAGAGCAAATGCTAGAATTGAACTGAATGGATGACCATGAGCCAGCAATGTGCCCTCGTGGCCAGGGCCAATGGCAGCCTGGGGTATATTAGAAGGGGAGTAGCTAGTAGGTCGAGAGAGTTCCTCCTGCCCCGCTACTCTGCCCTGGTGAGGCCATCTGGAATATTGTGTCCGGTTCTGTGTCCCCTCAGCTCAAGAGAGACAGGGAACTGCTTGGGAGAGTCCAGCGCAGAGCCACAAAGGTGATGAAGGGAGTGGAACATCTGCCTTATGAGGAAAGGCTGAAGGAGCTGGGTTCTTTAGCTTGGAGAAGAGGAGGCTGAGGGGTGACCTCATTGATGTTTATAAATATATAAAGGGTGAGTGTCAGGAGGATGGAGCCAGGCTCTTTTCAGTGATGTCCAATGACAGGACAAGGGACAAGAATGCAAGCTGGAGCACAGGAAGTTCCACAAAAACATTAAGAAAAACTTTTTCCCTGTGCGGGTGACAGAGCACTGGCACAGGCTGCCCAGGGAGGTTGTGGAGTCTCCTTCTCTGGAGACATTCAAAATCCGTCTGGACACGTTCCTTTGTAGGTGATCCTGCTCTGGCAGGGGGGGCTGGACGAGATGATCTTTTGAGATCCTTTCCAACCCCTACCATTCTGTGATGCTGTGATTATCATTATGGCTTTTTGACCTCATTCCCATCTTCATTATATCTCTCAATGGAATTTGGTTTTAGTTATCCATAAATTTTATCTCTTCATTACTAAAAACATCTAACTGCATTGACCTAGAACTGTTCCCTATCATCCTAATACAAATATTTCATTTCAGTGATTACTATTATCTGCCAGTTAATCTGTTCTACAATCGTTTAACATCTACTTTGTTGATGAGTGCTATACTTTAATTCACACTATTTTATTACAAGTATTTTTGTCAATGATGATTCAAAAGATCTATTTTTCCATAAAGTCATGTGAGATCAGTCCTGTTATATCAGTATTTCCAGATCTGCAATAGGATCCCATCATACAGATTATTTTTGCTAATTGACCAATAGTCGTCTGGTTTACCCCATTTTTCTTTAACAGAAAACTTAAGATGCCACAATCTTCTGAATTTCTGTATTACTCCAAGGTTTTTCAAAGTGAATGCAAAAGGCCAGATATATTCTTCAGCTTGCTTCTTCAGAATTTGCAGATTCAAATTGCTTAATCATCCACAGTTCAAAGCTTTTTTCCCTAGCAGGCAGATTTTAAGCTATTACTCCATTTAAGTATTACTTTAGTTGCAGTTAGGGATTCTGTATTTTTCTTGAAGCTAATACTTTTCACTTTCCCTAAAATCTATGCAAATCATGAGGCTTGGATTCTTGCTTAAGCAACAGAATGGCAACGACTTCCAAAAGAGAAGTGCCAGTGACCATTACCAGGTGTGCTGTTCATGATCAGGTCAACTATTCATGATTATTGTGCTCAGTCAAGGCCTGGCCACATGCCATTTCCTTCCAAGCTACAGAGTCTTTACTCTAAGGGAGACCTGTATGCTGGAGAATGAGAAAAGCCTTGGTGCTATGATCAAGATGCAGCAATATATCTCCATGGATTTTTATTACACCAGAGAGGAAGAAAAGGGGAGTACAGGAAAGAAGATTGTCTGTGAGTTTGTACAGATGTGTAGAAATAGCACAAGTTTCTGCGGGTTCCCCAGGCAACTGCTAGCGTAGAGGACTGCTAACATGCTCCTCTCCTAGCAACAGCCCCAAGAGCTTACAAAGCATGTAGCAGGATCTCCCAAATTTTTTATTTCGCTTGCCTTATGTTTATACTTCTTTCTTTTACTTGTGACCTCAACATTCTAACTCAACATCAAAACCCATTATATCAGTGACAAATTAAGTTATAGAGCAGATTATCTGGCAGAGATCAGCATCACCAGCAGCCTCATTTTTCTAACATACTAAATAGAAAGTAAACCCTTCAAATCTTAAAGGAAAGGCTATGCCACTAGTGAGGAAAAAAGGAACTAAGATTTGCTAAGTTTCGGAAAAACAAACAAACAAACAAAAAACAACTGCAGAAACATAACAGGTCAAACCTTAAATATAATCCATATACATGCAGACAGTGCATATGAGAGGAACAGAAGACATAAGAAGCAAATACAACATCAGATGAAAAACAGTTGAGTAGTCAGATGGGCAGATAAGGAACAGAGGCTGTTGATAAAGCCCACATCTCACCTGATCTAAACCGAAGTACAACTTCAAACTAGCTATTTTTACTATCACAAAATACTGACTTTCAGATTACTTTCCCACTGTACATGCTGGTAAGGCAGCTCCTAAATTAACAAAATTAAAAACAAGAACATTGAGCTTGACCTCTATTCAGAAACACTTCCTCACAAGCAGGGAAAGA